>NC_058136.1:14633905-14662466 GCF_016433145.1 Gracilinanus agilis | reverse complement strand
CTCTGCCCTCCCTAATTTGTTAATATATGCACTCAAGGATATAAATTTCCCCCTGAGTACTGCCTTGGCTGCATCCCACAGAGTTTGGTAGGATATCTCATCATTGTCATTCTCTTCAATGAAATTGTTGATTGTTTCTATGATTTCTTCTTTGACTAACTGGTTTTGGAGAATCATATTGTTTAATTTCCAATTAGTTTTTGATTTGTCTGTCCAGGTGCCTTTTCTAATTATTATTTTTATTGCATTATGGTCTTTTTATTTTTAAGGCCTAATGAATTCCCTCCCTCTTCTCCCCTCCCTTTTTGGACCTCCCCTCTACCCTGCTCCCTTTGGTGTATCCCTTCTGACTTTCTCAGTAGGGTTAGATAGAGTTTTATATCCGAATGGATAATATAGCTACTCTTCCCTCTCAGGGTTAATTACACTGAGAGTAAGGTTTAAATATTACCTCTTAATGCTCTCTTCCTCTCCTTCTTATAATAATATTCATCCCTTCCCCTTCCCATGCCCTCTTTTTGTGTAATAGATTATCCTATTTTTCTTCTTCATTCAAGTTTCTCTTGGTGTCTTCTACTATTCACCCCACTCTTTCCCACCCCCACCCCCATATCATCTTAGACCATTTAGTATTCCAGCCTCTCCCTATGAATAATTCTTCTCATTACTATAATAGTAAATACTATAATAGCGAATAGAGTTCCTTACAGAGAATTATACATAACATTTCTCCACATAGGAATACCAATAATTAGATCATATTGAAGCCCTTAAAGAGGCAAATTTTAAAAATATGAGTTTTCTTTCTTTCCCCTCTATTTCTTATTTACCTTTTCATGTTTCTCTTGATTTTTGTGGTTGGATATCGAACTTTCCATTTAGTCCTGGTCTTTTCTGTGCAAATACTTGGAAATCTTCTATCTTGTTGAATGCCCAAACTTTCCCCTGGAAGTATATAGTCAGTTTTGATGGGTAGGTGATCCTTGGTTGTAAACCCAGTTCTCTTGCCTTTCTGAATATCATATTCCAAGCCTTGTGGTCTTTTAGTGTGGAGGCTGCCAGATCCTGTGTGATCCTGATTGGTTCTCCTTGATATCTGAATTGTCTCTTTCTGGCTTCTTGTAAAATTTTTTCTTTTACTTGGAAGCTCTTGAATTTGGCTGGGGGTTGTCTTTTCTGGGTCTAGTCTAGAGGGTGACCAATGGATCCTTTCAATGTCTATATTGCCCTCTTGTTGTAGAACTTCAGGGCAGTTTTGCTGAATAATTTCTTTTAGTATAGAGTCCAAATTTCTATTTATTTCTGCTTTTTCAGGAAGACCAATGATTCTCACATTGTCTCTTCTAGACCTGTTTTTTGATGTGTCAATTTCTCATTGAGATATTTCATGTTTCCTTCTATTTTATCAGTCTTTTGACTTTGTTTTATTTGTTCTTGCTGTCTTGCAAGATCATTGGCTTCTACTTGCCCAATTCTTGTCGTTAGAGACTGGTTTTCTGCTATAAGCTTTTGATTTTCCTTTTCGATTTGGTCTGTCCTGTTTTCCAGCTGTTTGATTTTGGTCTCCAATTTGCTTGTCAATTCTTTTGATTTGGGGACATCTTTTTTGAATTGCCCAATTACAGCCTTTTGAGACTGGTTTTCGGCTATAATCTTTTGGTTTTCCTTTTCAATCTGGTCATTTTTGGTCTTAGATTTACTTGCCTCACTTCCCAATTGCGAAATTCTGCCTTTTAAACTGTTATTTTCTTGCCAGACCTCTTCCATCTTTCTCATAATCTCATATTTGAACTCTTCAAGACCTTATGACCCATTTTCATTTTTTTTGGGAAGGTTTGGATATGATTACTTGTTTGTTCTCCGCTGTTTGCTCTGTTGTCTGGAATTTTTCTGCGTAAAAGTTGTCAAGTGTTAAAGGTTTCTTCTTGATCTTTCTCTTCTGGGATTCCTGAGTCTGGCTTGCCATTGTTAGCCCAGCACCCTCTCAGCTTTATTCTTACACCCAGGGTCTGTCTGTGCTCTTTAGGCTCCTGAGGTCTCAGGTCTAGTTGTTCTCAGGGTCAAGCCTCCTCGTGGTCCCCTTGCTTATTCTTCTGCCTGAAGCTCCTTTAACAGTCTCAGGGCACTGCTTCCACAGTCATTCACCCCTCTTCACTGGGTCCCCACTCAAGGTCCTTGCCTGCGCTCAGGATCCTCATCCGCCCCTGCATCTGCACCTTCGCCTGTGCCTGTGCTCAAGGTCTGTGTTCAAAGTCTTCGCGTTCTTTAGCCTCTTGGGGTCTTAAGTCTTGCTGCTCTCAGGAACAGGCCCTGGTGACCCCAGTTGGCTGCCAAGGACTTAATGGGTGCCCCAAATTCGCTCTGACTCTTTTGCGCTGGCTTTGGCACTGTAGGTGGCGTGCGGGGAGGGTGGGGGCTGGTTGCTCAGCCCGCGTTTTAGTAAGAGCTGTTTCACCCCTTTATAGCATGGAAATGCCCCAATTCCACATACCTTCAATGCTGCGCTCTGTTGTGGGGTCCCTTCGTTCGTCTGGATTTGTTTTTATGTCTTCTTGAGGAGTCCTATATGCGTGGGTTAGGAGAGGTCAAGCAGCTGCTTTTTACTCTGCCACCATCTTAACCTGGAACCTGGCTCTCTCAACTCTATAAGGTTTTAATTAGGTTAGGAAGGGAGCTGGGGAGCTGGAGAGTCAGGAAGCTAGGTGAAGTGAAGACAGAAAGAGAATGGAGAGATTCCTTGCTGACTATCTGGAACCCACACATAGGAATCCAGTGTCTCCAGGCCTGATGCTGGCATGTAGGATGAAAGATGAGGTAGAAGAAAGGCTCAGTGATTTGTGGTTCCTCCATCCAAACAGGCCAAAGGACAGGAGGTGATAGATAGCTCACATATGAGGTGCCAGGGGTTAGTGAGGCACCAGGTATCATTGTAGATTCAGGGATTCCAGGAAAGCAGGACACAGTGGCTCCAAAAGCAATAGTTGAAATATACCCTATATGGATGACTTTCTATTTTCCCTCTCTTTAAAAATGTGTGTGGTGTGATTTGGAAAGGGTTTGAAGTGATATTTCTAAATTATTGAGTGGTCGTGGACAGAACTGACTCTCATGGCTTCTCATTGCTCTACTCTCTTGACAAGAGTACTCCGCAATGTTGACTCTTCACTTTTATCCTTTCCTCTACTTTGGGGGTAGATTTTTACTTTTTTGCTTTAACTAGTCAGACAACAAACATATATTTAGTAAACAATGTCAGGCACTATCCTAAGTTCTGAACTGTAGTCAATAGTCTGACTTCAAAAAGAATTTATTTGAAACTTTTTCAGTAACCTTGTCCATATCTACCTTTATGATGATGCTACCAAGTATACATTGACTTGGTTTGGAGGATCTTTGGAGTTCCTTAAAGAATGTCTCTGCTTCTTCATCCTCCACAACAGATGCTTGTGCACAAGCTTCATTTATCTTCATGGCCATCTGTTTATGCTTATTATCTGGACTGCAAGGTAAAGTGTTGTCTGTCCCATGAAATATCTATTCACACACAATTTGTTAGGTACACAATGAAACCAATTCTCCCAAAATTTATTTGCCTCTCCAAGGAAAATATATGCACCATCCTTTCATTTCTATATAGCTCCCTTATGTCTTTTGGATTGTAGACCTAGAGCAGAAAGAGACCTTAGAAGTCATCTGATTCAGCTTCCTCATTTTACAGATGAGAGAAACTCAAACATAAGGAGAGCCGATGACTTGCCCAAGGTCACACTGGTGGTAACTAGAAAATAACTAGATTTAAATCTAGGTTTTCTGACCTCAAACCTAGCAATATCTCCCCTGAACTACCATATCTCATTTGTAGTAAAAATGTCAATTCCAATACGGCTTAATTCCTCCATTAATGTGGAAAGGTGGTGGTTATTAAACAATGATCTCAAGTTTGGAGTATAGTTAGTTAAATTAATGTTTATAGATAGCCAAAAAAATGTAGATTCTTAGCACTCTTGGCCTTCTCTCCACCACTCCACTACTATCACCACGGAAGCAAAAAGGGACCACATAGGACCTAGGGCATTGTGTATTAATATTTGTTTTACGAGTTGCCACAGCCAAAATGTTGATCACCTACTAGCCAATATCCTGGCGATGAGCCTTTTTGTACTTAACTAGGCTGGCCATAGTCTGTCATCAAAACTACCGTTAAAGCCTTTCCAGCATGTTACAATTTGTCAAAACTTGCATTGTACTGGCAACCTTTGGGAATCCAGGGCCAACTCTAAACTATCAAGACCCCAGAGTAGTACTTTCATGGAAGAAACATTGATTTTGTGAGACTTAATGAAAAAGCTACCATTACTACTTGGGCATTATCTTTGTTCTGGGCTATTTAGAGATGTGCTATTCTGGGAACTTTGTCAAGAAAAGAAAAAATATCTTTTCTAACTGCAGTTCTGTTCCCCATTTTACTATTAAAGTAAACTTTGAAGAAACACAAATACCTAGAAAGTAGATGAAACCTTTCTCATTCATCAGTTTAATTTAATAAGCTCTCATCACATGCAAAGCACCATACTAGGCTAGGGTCAATCAGGTGCTTTTGTGTAACGACTATTTGTTGTTGTTCAGTTGTTTTTCAGCCACATCCAACTCTTGGTGACCTCACTTGGGGTTTTCTTTTTTCTTTTTTTTTTATTTTTAATTTAATTAATTTAGAACATTTTCCCATGGTTACAGGATTCATGTTCTATCCCTCCCCCCCATAGCCAACCCACAATTCCACTGGGTTTTACATGTGGCTTTGATCAAGACCTATTTCCATATTGTTGATATTTGCATTAGGGAGATCGTTTGGAGTCAATATCCCCAATCATATCCCCATAGACCTATGTGATCAGGCAGTTGTTTTTCTTCTGGACTTCCACTCCCACAGTTCTTTCTCTAGATGTGGGTAGCATTCTTTCTCATAAGTCTCTCAGAATTGTCCTGGATCATTGCATTGCTGCTAGTAGAGAAGTCCATTACGTTCGATTGTGCCACAGTTTATCAGCCTCTGTGTATAATGTTTTCCCGGTTCTGCTCCTTTCACTCTGCATCAATTCCTGGAGGTCATTCCAGTTCACATGGAATTCCTCCAGTTCATTATTCCCTTGAGCATAATAGTATTCCATCAACTTGAGGTTTTTCTTGATAAAGATACTGGAGTGGATTGTCATTTCCTTATCCAGCTCATTTTATAGATGTGGAAAGTGAGGCAATCAGGGTTAAGTGACTTGCCCAGGGTCATATAGCTAGTAAGTGTCTGAGGCCAGATCTGAACTCAAGAAGATGTGTCCTTCTGATTCCAAGCCCAGTGCTCTATCCACCTAGCTTTCTCTTACAGGCTATAGATTTATTTTATTTCCAAAGGCAGAAGTGTAGATACTGCCTTTACCTTTGTTGTCCTTACCAGAGGCAGGACTACTGTGATAGAATATGATTAATACTATGGGTATATATTAGCCATATTTGTAATTAGTTGAGATGACCCTGCTGCCATAAAAGCAAAAGATGTTTACATACTCTCTGAGAGGCAACAGTAGCATTGTGGGTAGAAATCTGACCTCAGAGCCAAGAAGATGTGGATTCATGTCCTGTTTCTGACATACTGCGACCCTGGGCAAATTAATTAATCTCTCTGTGCTCTAGGCAACTCTCAGAGTCTCTAAGTTACAGAGAAGGTGCCAGTGTGCATTGGTAGAGGTAGTCTCCTTTCCAGAAGTTCCCATCTCCCTGAAATCACCAGTTCAGTCTCTACCCCTGTCCTTAGGATAAGAGACAAGTTGGCAAACCATCACCCCCATTGGGTTGGCGTGACTGTGGGACATAGCTACCGACAATTACAGAATCTGAATTGATGGAGTCCTCAGAGATCTTCTGAGTTCAACCCCATACTGAACAACAACATTGTCTGTAACTTCTCCCAGAAGTAATCATTTAGCTTGATTGAAGATCTCAAGTGACAGGAAAACCTACTACCTCCTGAGACAGTCCATTCCACTTTTGGACAGCTCTATTCATTGGAATCTTTTTCCTGACATCAAACTGAAATTTGCTTCTCTGTAATTCCCACCAGTTGTTCTTGGTGCTTCCCTCTGGGGCCAAGAAAAACATGTCGAATCTCTGTTCCATGCGACAGCCTTTCAGATACTTGAAGACAGCTATCATCTCCCCCCTGAGTTTCTTCTTCTCCAGAATAAACATTTAGAGTTCCCTCAACTAGTTCTAATACAACACCTCAACTCCCTGCAATATCCTGCTTGCCCTGCTCTGGACACACACCAGCTTATCAAAATGCTTCCTAAAATATGGTACCCCAAACTGGACACAATACATCAGATGTGGTCTGGCCAGAGTAAAATGCATTAAATGGGACTAAAAAACGTTTTTTGTTGATGTCTTTTGTTTTTGATATCACTTAAGTTTCCATCTTTATCCTCCACCTCCCAGAGGGAAATAGCAATAACAGAGAATTTAACCTGAAAAAAGGGAAAAGAAAAAAATCCAGTAAAACCGCCAAATTTTTGGCATTGTAGGCAATGTTTCACATCTCTGTAAAGGAGTTGGGGGAAATGTGTTCTCGTACCTCCGGTTTGAGCCCAAGCTTGTGTTTTCCTACTACACACCATCCATTTTCAGTTGTCATTCTTTCTATTTTACTTGTTGTGATCATTTTGCAGGTTGTTTCTTGAACCTGCTCACACCCCTTTGCACTCATTCGTCCTCCATTTCCCCCTCTTTATCACCCCTCCCCTCACCAAGGTTCTCAGCATTTCTGCTTAACAGTCTTCCTCTGTGTAGCTGAGGATCGGTTTCTGAGTAGCAGTCCTCCTTTGGCTTCCTCTACCTTTTGTCGGCATTGCAAGCTGTGGAACTGTCACTTTCTCTATTCTTTGACACAGAGAGTCCTCCAACATGAATCTGGATGACTGAAGTACCCCATTGCCATTATATCATGCCTCTGTTTCCCATTTTCTCTGTCTACCAGAGTGGTCTGAGGATAATACTTTGATAGAAATAGGGTCTCATACATTGGACCTTCCCTCCAACAATGCATGGTTACCCTTCCTTTGGGACTGCTATGATACCCATCTATTCCCTCTCCTAAGCTCATCACAAGGAAGCCATTGGATACGCCAGAGATCTTTCTTAGTTTCTTGTTGGGAGAATACCATTGGAGCACTCTGGCTGTCCATTCTCCGTCCTTTTTGTAAACATTTCTCTTCCTGAAGACAATAGGGTTTCTCTTGATGGCCAGCCAAAGGCTCTCTGGATTCCAGGCTTTCTCACAGGAGTGTAGCTTCCAAATATATCCGATACCACTTGACCCCTCCCTGGCCACCGTTTACCTATCCTTGAATAAAGTGTGCGCCCTTCCAGTTAGGGGTCCCTCACCACCAAGGCTCTCTGATACTGCTAAAGTCAAATGTGCCTCCTTGCCTTAGCATTGTCTCCCTCACTTTGCTCATTCATTCTCCCACAGTCTCTACATTTGTGTATAGACATCTGACGCCATGAGTTTTATTGCTGGCTCCTTTCTTGGGTTTGGTCTCTAGTAAATTACTGTCTCTGACATGGGCAAATCACTTAACCTCGCTCAGCTTCGGTTTCCTCATCTGAAAGAGGATAATAAAACTGTAATACCCACTTCCTGGGGTTGCTGTGAGGCGCAAATGAGATAATGTATGGAAAGCACTTTAGGAACTTTAGTTGTTGTAAGGCATAAATGAGGTAATCTATGGAAAGCCCTTTGTAAACTTTAAAGCACCATGGAGATGTCATTGATTATTGTTATCATTGTTATGAATCTCTACTTGTAGATAGCCCTCTTCCTAAATTGTGAGATGCTCGCTGGGGCATCTAGCTGGAGAGCTAGACGTAGGCACTTTTCTCCCTCCCCTTCCAGTCCATTTTCAAGCCCTTTTGATTAGATTTGCAAGACTCCTGGCTGATTTCTTTTTACCAGCACTTGGTAGGTGCCCAAGAGCCATCATTTCTAAATGTTAAGGGGGGAAAGGGAAGGTGGGAAGGAAGCAATTCCCACCCCATCCTCAGACACCATCTTCTTCCCTAGGTAGGGGCTCATTCCCCAGTTCTGCTTTGTTCTTCAGAAGCCTCTGGCATCTAAAGGCAGCAGTGAGAAAAACACCCATGCTCTCAAGTCTTCAAGTTCTCACCCAAGACTTTGTAAGCCTTAACGGTGCTTGCTATAATACATGTATTTCCATGAGTAATTGCCATTTTCCTTCAGTCTGTCATTTTCCTTCTATGTCTCTGGATCTTTTTTTGATTGACATATATTTTATTGTAATCTTCATAATACAGTATGACAAACATGTATTAATCTTTTACTGCCTGTGCTAGACGCCCAGTGAGATACAAAGCTAAGATAAGACTCGGGTCTCTGCCTTCTTGGAGCTCACGATCCAGAAAGGGAATAAAGCATAAACACCAAGAATTATAACATACAATATTATATGATAAGGGCATCAAAGAGCAAAGAGGAATCAAGGAAGGCTTCCTGGAGGAGGGAGCATTTGAATTGATCTTTAAAGACTAGATTGGAGTCCAACAGGCAAAGAAGGAGAGAAATCCATCCACCTCTCAGAGTATTGTTTCATAATCTAGGATACCTTTAAACACAATGTGGTTTTCTCACTTGTCTCTCTTAACCACATCTCTTTTCGCTGCTCCTTTATCTAGGGACAAGAAAATCATGTAATAGATAGAGTGCTGGGCCTGCAGTCAGGAAGACTTGAGGTCAAGTTTCACCAGAGACATTTAGTAGTTGCATGTCCTCGGACAAGTCATTTAACTGCTGTCTGCGTCTGTTTCCTCACCTGTAGAATAAGAATAACACTAGCACCTACCTGCCAGTGTTGGGAGGATAAGATGAGATCAGATGTGTAAAGTGCTATATCAACCCCAGCTATTATATCATCATCTGAGACAGTGAGAACCACTCTGGCTTTTTTCACTTGGTTCACGAAGCATAATGAATTCTTCCTCACCCTCTAATTTTAATTCCATAGAAATCTGTATATTGTGTGCATTTCTTATAATCAGCAAATTGTTGGGGCCTGCTTTCTGCCGCCCTCCTCTATTTTGTGGACGAGCTGATCTCATTTACATACATGATTATTAAATTTATTTTCTCCCCATTAAATCCTATTATAATCTTTTTCTCTTCCTTCATTCTTGACCTTTTTGAGAATAAAAAGAAAAGGGAAAAACAACCAAATCAGCACTGGGGATTTGCAGTCCCCAACACTGGAGGGAAAAAAATTGGCTCTAAGTCTTTTTCCCCTCTCTCTCTCTCTTCTCCCAGCCCAGACCTAATTCACTGAATCTTACCCCATTCCTCCCTTCCCCCACTCATAACCAGTTCTCTATAGCTGTAGGTTGTTTTTCTTAAGGCTGTATCCTTCCCAATACTACCCATCCACTTATATTTTCTTCCTTCCCTTCCCTGGCTTATCCCAACCCCTTGCTTACCTTATTGCATTTCTGCCACTATACTGTTTGAGAACAAAAACTTCCTTTGCATGGTCCAGATAAGAGTCAGGTTCATGGGACCTTCATTTCCCCCATCCAAATGCAGGATTCCCAAAGATTCCCCAATTACAAGGAATAAGATCCCCCCTTCCTTCCCTAGAGGATTTTTTTAAACATCGAAATTCAAAACTTGTATCTATATGTTCTGTCCTTGACTATTAGAGTAGGTGGGACACTGAAGGGAAAATTGCTGCTTCTCCCATTTTCATAATATATGTGCTTGATAATCCCTTAGCCCTTTAGAGATATTTCATCTTACTTACTTGTATTAAATTTCTTCTGTCTTCTGAATTTATCTTCCAAAGATGACTCCTCTGGTTTTCTCAACAGGAATGCTTAGGAGTCATCAGTTCTATTCAAAGGTCTTTTTATTCCCTTGTAGGATTAGGCTCAACTTTGAAAGATATATTGTTCCTGGATACATGCCATTTTTGAATTGGCTTTACAATATTTTTCTTTCTTTTCCCAAATCTGGTGTAGCATTCTCTGTGGTACCGATTAAAATTCCTCCTTATGTTACCTATCTCATCCTAGTCACTTGAAATGTTTTTCCTTTGATCTAGGACCTCTGGGGTTTGGTGATCATCTCTCTGGCATATTATGCCAGAGGTTTCTTTCTGGTTCCAACCTATAGTTTCTATCTTCCCTTTGTTTTCTAATTCCAATACTTCTGGGGAAATGTCCTTCTGTAATTTCTTGAAATGGATTATCCAGGGATTTTTTTTGTTTTGTTTTCATCATCATGTTCTGATAGAAGCTCAGTGATTCTTAAATCGCATTTTGTTTTGTCATCTTCAGTTGTGCTCAACTCTTTGGGACCTCTTTTGGGGTTTTCTTGGCAAAGATACTGGAATGATTTGCTATTTTCTTCTCCAGTTCATTTTACAAATGAGAAAACTGAGGCAAAGAAGGTTAAGTGACTTGCCCAGGGTCACACAGCTAGGAAGTATCTGAGGTCAGATTTGAACTAGGATCTTCCTGACACCAGGCCCAGCACTCTATCCACTGAGCCACCTTTTCTTCATTTATATCCACATCATTTCCATTGTCACAGTGTATCAAAAGGATAGATTTGAGAGGAGTGAAGCTAGAGGCAGAGAGAATAACTAAAAGGCTTTTACAATAGACTAGGCAAAAAGTGAAGTATTGAGTAGAAAGAAGAGGATAAATTCGAGAGACGTAGAGACAAAATAGTCAAGACTTGGTAACTGGATGTAGGGAGTTAAATAGAAGTGAGAGAAGAGGAATTAAAATAAAGTTAGAAAGGTAGGCTGTCAGGAAATAAGCATTTATTAAGTACCTACTATGTTCTAGGTACTTTGCTGAAGTATTTTATAAATGTCATCTCTTTGATCCAGACAAAAACCCTGAGAGGTGGGTGCTGTTGTTTTCCTTATCTTACAAATATAGAAACTGAGGCTGTGAAAAGATCACACACAGCTAGGAAGTGTCTGAGGCCAGATTTGTTCTTGGGTCTTCCTGACTCCCAGTACTTCATCCACAATACCATCTAGCAACCTCCATATTGTGGCAATTATAGAGAGCCTTGAATGACTGATCAAGGATCAGATATATTTCATCCTTCAGGCACTGGGGATAACTGAAGATTTTTGAGTAGGGGAGTTAACACAGTCGGATTTGTACCATATGAAGATGATTTGCACAGCTCTAGCTGGACGGTTGCCTAAGACTAGAAAATCAATAAGCAGTAGGCTTCTCTCCAAACCAAATTGGGTCTTTTTTCCCCACTTCTTGGTGTTTTTTTTTCTAAGGTGGGCCTAGGAATGATTTCAACAAGCAGAATAATTAAATCAGGGACATGCAGAGAAAGTATGGGAAGTGTGGGCTTGAGTACAATCTGGGTCCCTGAAGGTTCTGGGGATTTCTGACTTAAATGGGGTTAGTTAGTTAATAGCTGAGAATAAAGGCTAATGAGCCTATGGCTATCTTGAGCTCTCTCATTCCCCAACTCAGCCATGAATTCAATTAAAGTGGCCACAAGATGGACAGTATGATGTTGCTAAAGAGCACTGGTATTTCCTTCAGAAGCCCTGAGTTTGAAATCTAGCTCTGCTACTTAAGAATTGTGTGACCTTATGCAAATCATCTCATCTGAGCCTCAGTTTCCTTCTCTGTAAAATGATTGGGTTAGGATACCTGGATTATAATCTAGAAGCCTATGAATCAGAAAACAGCAGACCCCTGTTCAGGAGAGGTGGCCTGCCATGTTGATCAGGTGTGGCTCTGGGGAATTCAGTTTCCTTATGCATAAAATGGGAATGCAAATATTGGAACTAACATTCCTCCCAAGGACCTCTATACATATAGTGCTTTGTTAGCTTTTAAGTGCCAGAGAAATATTGGTTTTTAGGATTATTACTTGGATTGTGGATCTTTGGCCTATAGTTCATCAAGCCACAAATTTAGAACTGGAAGAAACCTTAGAGGAGTCCAACACAATCTCTTTAAAGAGAGAAAAACTAAGATCCAGATAGGCTAAGTGATTATCAATGTTCCATCAGACAAATTACAGTAGTATAGCCAGAATCAGAATCCAGGTCCTCAGACTCCAAATCTAGTTACCAATGATCTTTAAGTCACAAAATCCAATGGCCTTCACACTTTTTGTGGTGGCAAAAAACTGGAAAATTAGGGTATGCCCTTCAATTGGGGAATGGCTGAACAAATTGTGGTATATGCTAGTGATGGAATAATATAGTGCTCAGAGGAATAATAAACTGGAGGAATTCCATGTGAACTGGTAAGACCTCCAGGAATTGATGCAGAGTGAAAGGAGCAGAGCCAGAAGAACATTATACACAGAGACTGATACACTGTGATAAAATCGAATGTAATGGACTTCTCTATTAACAGCAGTGCAATGACCCAGGACAATCCTGAGGGATTTATGGAAAAGAACACTACCCACATTTAGAGGAAGAACTACAGGAGTGGAAACACAGAAGAAAAACAACTGCTTGAACACATGGGTTGATGTGGACATGATTGGGGATGTAGACTTGAAAGGGTCACACCAATGCAACTATCAATAATATGGAAATAGGTCTTGATCAATGACATATGTTAAAACCAGTGGAAATGCGCATCAGCTATTGGTGGGGGGGTTGGGGATGAAGGGGAAAGTAAGAACATGAATCATGTAGCCATGGAAAAAATGTTTCTAAAAAATTAAAAAAAAATCCAATGGCCTTTCTACAGCCTTTGACACTGTTCATCACCCTCTCCTCAATACCCTCTTTTCTTTAGGTTTTTAGGACATCATTCTCATCTGGTTCACCTCCTACATACAGTTCCTTCTCCAATATTGACTATTTCCACATTTTATCACCTATTGCTTGGAAATAGTCTATTGGTGGGTATGCCTGCCCCAAGTCTCTTCCTATGTCATTACATCCTCCATTCAGCTGCCAGATTGATTTTTTCCAAATGCGTTGGCTATTCCACAAACAAGACTCTCCATCTTGACTCCAGGAATTTTCTCTGGCTGCCCCCCACCCTTGGAATGCTCTCCTTCTTCATCTCTGCCTACTGACTTCCCTGGCTTTCAGTCCCAACTAAAAGCCCTCTTTTTATAGTAAGTCCTCTTGGCCCCTCTTAATTCTAGTGCCTTCCCTCTTTTGCTTATTTCTCTTTTTTTCTGTACCTAGCTTGCTTTGTTTCATGTTGTCTCCCCCACCCCCCACATAAGATCGTGAGCTCCTCGAGGACAGATACTGTCTTTTGCCCATTTTTGAATCTCTAGGGCTTAGCACAGTGCTTGGCACACAGTAGGTGGCTTAATAAATGCTTATTGGTTAATTGAGGGAGAAGCTGGCTCTTTGTGAAAAGCATTGCCATTTCTAGATATTTGCTAATAATCTCTTTTATTCTCAAATTTCATCAGGAAAGCCAGTAGGTTTACTGGTCTATGGGTTTCTTCTCTTTCTAGAAATGTAAGCCATTTGCCCTTTCTCGGTCTGGTGGCATCCTCCCTTTTTTTCCATGATCTTTTAGGTATCTGTGGCAATGGATTGCCGTGGATATCAATCTATTGGTTCTTTCTGCATGGTTCATCTGGGCCAAGTGACCTGAAGCCATCAAGGGCAGCTCTCTAACTCTCTTCTTATTTCTCTATTCTTCTTGTAACTCTCTGTTAGCCATTTTGGTTCTGTCCTTTCCCATCCAAAGACCTTTCTCCTTGATAAAGGTAACAGGAGCCAAATAAAGATTGATCGGCTCTTCCTTCTCTTCTGCTATCAGTTATCATCAACCTACCAATGCTCAGTAACATTCCTGTCCCTTATTTGATGTCTCTTTCTCCAAATATAGCTTTTGAAAAAACCATTTCATGCCCTCAGTTATACCCACCAGATTTAGCTCACTTTCAGTCTCAGCAGCCCTGACAGTGTTCTTCCAAGGCTGTGCTATGCCCTTGTATTCATCCTGTGTTAGCTAGCCTTGCTTCCATCTTCTGTACATATCTCTAAAATCTAAGCTGGTTGGTGAGTTCTCTGTGCATCCACATCCACATCTTCAGATAGCTTCCGTTTTCTTCCTCTTAGCAATTGGTTCTTTTTGTGTCTTCAGAATCTCATTCTTGGGCACCTCCAATCCCTCTTCAGCTGACATCCTCTGCTATAATTTTAATTACAAGGTAGGTAACCTATTCTTCCTCTGTCCTAAGGGTTCTTGAACTTTCTGTGTCCAGCTGAACCTGGGCTCCCTATTTCAGAATCATGTTTTTAAATGTATAAAGTAAAATGCATAGGATACCAAGGGGACCAATTAGAGTGAAATGCAATTCTCAGAATTGCTTTTTTTTATTTAAAATTTTTATTTTTTCAAAATATTTTTCCGTGTTTCCATGATTCATTTTCTTTCTTTCCCCTCTTCCCTTCGAACTTCCAGGCAAAATTGCTTTAAAAAAAACACAAGTTTATGGACTCCAGGTTAAGAACCCCTACTTCAAAACCCTTTGAAATGTGTGTAACCAAAAGCTGGGGTGCATATCATACAATGTCTTCCTTTCCTCTCCTCTATTACCCAATACTAGAAGGGAGCAGATACTTTCTCACAGGCCTTTCATCATTGCCACCCCAGCAACCAGTTCCTTCCTATTGGTGAGAATTTGATCGAAAATAGGATTTCCCCTTTTGGCTTCCTTCACCTTTCGAAGGATGAGATTGTCAAGAAGTTATTAGTTAGTCGTTTTGCTTTTGGCATGAAGAGAATTCTAGCGGATGTCTGGATAATTGAAGTCCCCTGTTCCTATCGTATTGTGTCTCTGTGCCAGGCTTGTGATCTGTTTCCTAAATTCCTCATTGATTTTCCTTCTTTCTGGGATATCTGTAGCGCACCTCAGTGACAAAATCACTTCTGTTTTTCCCTCTGGTGACCTTTTTTTATTTTTTTAAACCCTTAACTTCTGCATATTGGCCCTTAGGTGGAAGAGTGGTAAGGGTGGGCAATGGGAGTCAAGTGACTTGCCCAGGGTCACACAGCTGGGAAGTGTCTGAGGCCGGCTTTGAACCTAGGACCTCCCGTCTCTAGGCCTGGCTCTCAATCCACTGAGCTACCCAGCTGCGCCCGCTCTGGCGACCTTTAAACAAATATTCTCTGCCATGTTTTCTGCCTCTGGTTCCTGGATTTCCTTCTTAATATACAGTACCACCTCATCCCTCTTTTACCCATCCTGTATCTTTTGAATAAGGTGTCTGAATCCAGATTTGAATGCCAGGCCTGGGTCTCATCCCACCAACTCTCAGGGATACGTGTCGTGAGGCCAAATTGGTCTCTTTACCCTAGAACCTCTGATTCATTTTGTTTGTTACCTAAATTTGGGAAGTTCACTACTGCTGCCTCCTTTCTTGGATTTTGTCTCCTGTGAACTCTGGGGTGCCTAATCTGCGATTTTCCCTTCATTGTAGCTATTGTCAATGACAAGGTTCTTGCCTTGTGGGAGTAGATTTCGGTGAACTTGGATGGGGAAAAATCGATCTTTGTTTCAAAAACTTAAGACAAAATACCTTTGATTACTGTATTTCCTTATAGTTGGTTCCCTTTGTAACCCTCGGTATGCAATTATTTTATGCATCCGAAAACATGATTCTGAGAAGGGGTCCATGACAAACCAGGCTAATAGCTTTTGCCCTCTAGTACTCCCTGTTTTGCTGGATATGCCTTGACCATTTTCTCCCTCTTCATCCTTTTTAGTCGCCAGCTCCTTTGAAGAGATACCAGGCAACTTTTGTTAGGTCCACTCCATCCTTGGACGGGAGCCTGTCATCCCTATAACTCAAGCAGCAGCCCAGCCGGCCAAAGCCCATTTTTGAACACTGCCTCCTTCGCCAGCTATTTACTCCCCAAATCAATTTTCTCTTCTGTAGCCCTTGTCTTCAGTGGCCAAGACTTCTGTAATCTTTGGCAGTTCTTTCTAGGTCTGTGCTGGCTGGATCATTTGTGCCCACATGAATCACCAGAAGTGGGTAGTAGTCATCAGGTTTGACAGGCTTTAGAAGGTGCTCCGCTATATCCTGGAAACCTGCCCTGAGGAGACGGCACACATCTCTATTGCTCTGGATAAAAATGCTGCTTCAGTGGTACCACTTAGCAGGCGGGCACCGCACACGACTGCTCCTCCTCCTCTTCTTCCCCTGGCCCTTCCTGGATTATCCCTACCCTAACAGCTTCTTTGGCTGCCCTTTGATCATTCCTGAGAGTCGAAGCAGCTGCTTCTGGGAATATCCAGCACCCTCTTATTTAAGATGAACCTCAGGTGGGTTTTCCCCCCTGAAGTCCTACATATGTCCCCTTTTGTCTGCTGTGGGTGCGAGGAGCCGTGTTCCTTGAACTCCTTCACCTCCCGTTCCCGGAGGGATGCCAGCCTGCACTTGGAACACAGATAGAAGTCACTTGGCTGTGGAGAAAATGCAAAAATTGAATCACAGCACAATGCAAATCACTGCAACATTTCCTTCTCCATACTAATTGCGATTCTCAGCTTTGTTTTTTGAACTGTTGCTAAGTGTTTACACCTCATCTCCTAAGCACCTCATTAAGACTTTTACAGCCTTTTAGCACCTCTTAGCAACTTGCTGGGCTCCCTCACCTTCCTTTTTCTACTCTTGCTGTTTGTTGATTTTACCAATTCCTCAGGCCTCCCATCTTCCTAATTTGTTTCACTTCCCTTTATCCTTGGGTCCTTCTCTGTGAGGCTTTCCTTTCTCCTCAGTCCTTTTCCTCCTTCAGACTGAACCTGGCTCCGCTTTCAACTTGACTCTCTCTCCAAGTGTTTCTCAAGTTCTCTCTAGCTTCTCCTTCCTAGACTCGATTTCTTGACCAGTCCAAAGCTTTTGGAAACACCTTAATAGTTTTCCTCTCCTCATTTATCTTGAGTCTTCCTCTCCTGTTTTGCCACGTCTCCCACCCTACATAGAGCAGTCTGGTCATAGGTTGCAATGAGTACTTCAACAAGAAATATACCTCAATTTTGAACAGTTTAGGGATCTGAAAGATGGGTTCACCTGGACAGGGATGGAGGATGGTCCTTCTGTCCTAGAATGCTTAGGGTTTGATATTTTATTCATTCGCACAATAATGAGAGTAGGGGCTCCCAACTGCAAGGTCAGTATGTCTGCCTGGTCTCATTCTAACTCAGTGAGGGTGGTGGTAGAGTGGTATACTTGGAATCCTTGGTTAGAATCCAGTCTCTGCCATTTACTAGATGTGTGAGCTTGTGCAAGGTGTGTGCAAACCCTTCCTGGCTCAGTTTCCTCCTTTGTAAAAAGAGGAGATTGGACTGCATAGGGCTTTTCTGAATCTAGGTTGATTTTTTTTAACCCTTAACTTCTGTGTATTGGCTCCTAGGTGGAAAAGTGGTAAGGGTGAGCAATGGGGGTCAAGTGACTTGCCTAGGGTCACACAGCTGGGAAGTGTCTGAGGCAGGATTTGAACCTAGGACCTTCCCTCTCTAGGCCTGACTCTCAATCCACTGAGCTACCCAGCTGCCCCCTCTAGGTGGATTTTCAAGAGGATTCTCCAAAACCATAATTGTCCCTGTGGTTTTTAAAGCTGGGCACCTTGGGATCTGGGTTGGGAGGTCTGAATGATTCAAAGTTTGTCAAAAGACCTCTCTCCTTTTTGCCTTTGGAAGGGTAGGATTTCTTCCCCACCCCCGAGAACTCACAGCACCAGATATCTGACTCTGAATGGGAAAGGGGTGCCTACATTACCCACGTCATCTGCTATTTGTCGCGAGATGATAGCTGTCTACTCACATCCTGTGCGTGTTGCAGGAAATGTCTCTGTCTTGATAGGTTTACAAGTGTTGCTTACGTTTTTGCAAAGCCAGATATTGATAATATGACATTGCCACAAAGCGGGCCACTGCTAGATTGAAATGTTAGCTGTTCCGTTACTCCAGAGCAAATGGAATATGACAAACTTAGGCTATATCTATTAAATGGCAACACAATTGGTTGTACCAACAGCTTTGGCCACTGACTTGGCTGGTTGTTCAGAAGACTTGCTGACGCAGCCTTAAAAAAGAATCTGTCACAAATGATCCCCTATGGTTCCATTATTGCATCTATATTGTCCTACTACATCTTGCTGAAATGTAATGAATTCAGGTCAGTAAGTCTTAGTTTGGTCTCCCCAATACCAAACGATCGCTTATTTCCCCTGGATTTCTTGGAACAAAATCACTGGTGTTGAGTGCCCTAGAAATCCTGGATATATAATCTGTGGCTCCTTACTGA
The DNA here is from genome assembly GCF_016433145.1 of Gracilinanus agilis. Taxonomy (NCBI): domain Eukaryota; kingdom Metazoa; phylum Chordata; class Mammalia; order Didelphimorphia; family Didelphidae; genus Gracilinanus; species Gracilinanus agilis. Next base: position 14,644,116 of record NC_058136.1, on the reverse strand, counting down.
AGCTTCAGGCTTACCTAGACTGAGTTCAGTCTTAGCAATTTCTCATAAATCACCCTTTTGGGATCATGCCCTTGAGAAGAACTTCTCCTGGGGCCATCAGACTCTGGCTCATTTTGCCCTCTCCCAGGGACTCCTCTGGGCACATCAGAATATATAGTAGTTTGTATCTAGGTTTCTGCATTCAATATAGAAGAGGCTTTATTTCACCCAACAGAAATGCAAAACAGAAAGAAACACACCAGGGCTCATAAGCCAGTCGAGACAACCCTCTTTTCCTCTCTAATAGATATTTACCTTCCTTAAGGACTAGAGTCCTGCAGACTTATAGTACTACTTTGTATTTACGGCTTCCCTGCTAGAAGAAAATAGAGTTGAGTCTCACCTCCCTCAAATATGGGCCCCTGAAAGCTGAACCTCACATTCAAAGTATACTTTGGGACAGCCTATATTCAAATCCACAGTTCATCCCCTCCCCCAACTCATGTTGTACTTCTAAAAAAAGACTAACTCAAAGCAAAAGCATTTATTAAATAGATTAGCTACTTAAATAACAAGGAAATGGCCCCCTCTATATATGCAGGAGGTACATTCTCACCCAAAATCCCATTTTAGTGGTGGGAGAAGGAAAGACATGGGAAAGAAAGAGAGCTGTGGGATTGTGTCATCACTCGAATACTTCTGTGCCTCTGAAGTTGAGTCTTGCTACTTCCCTACAGATCTACTGATGTCTGCTGAACTTCTTTCTTCATTATGCTGCCATTTGGTACTTCTCTGATAGGGTTCCACTGCCATTGGCTAGATTTCCACTGAATGGCCTCTTTCTTGCAGGGGAGTGACTACGTCTATCTCATGAGCTAGCCTAAGAGTTAGTCTACCTCGCTTGTGAGTCAGGCTCACAGCTCCACCCAGCCCACGCTACTTAAGTTTCCTATTTACCTGAACTTCTCTGACAACAAAAAATAAACCACAAAAAAACATCTTTAATTGTCCTAGGCAGTGGTTAAAAAATCATTCTCCCTTTCCTTTGCCAAAATGATCCTCTGGTTTAATCAGCCAGACACTCCTTCAGGTGGTTTATCTCAGAAGTAGATATGGGCCACAATGAGCGATGTGTATTTTCTTCCCCCAGTGACCAGTGAGACAGTTTGTGAGGCAGGGTTTAGGATTAGAATATTATCATGGTTAGAACTCAGTCCTATAAAAATTATGATAGGAATGCTAAAACCCCAAATAAGTGAGGCTAGCAAGGGAAACTAAGGATAGCAAAAAAGCATTTCTTCCCTATATCAGGGGAAAAGGAGGCTCAAAGAAGAAGGAAAACCTTTACTTGGGAGTGGATGGGACAATGATAACTGTCAACAGAGCTGCTTAATTCTTGCTAATTTTTTTCTCTGAAGTGGAGATAACTGCCCTTTACACCGGAAATGACCAAATAGAACAAAAATGGCTGATGGTGCTGTCAAGATTAAAAAAAAGATAATCAGAAGACACCTCACTGTCCTTGATAAATTCAAGTTACTATGCTCAAAGGGTGCTAAAAGACTGCCTCCCCTTTGATCCAGCCATACCACTGCTGGGTTTATACCCCAAAGAGATCATGGGGAAAAGACTTGTACAAAAATATTTATAGCCACACTCTTTGTGGTGGCAAAAAATTGGAAAATGAGGGGATGCCCTTTGATTGGGGAATGGCTGAACAAATTGTTGTATCTGTTGGTTATGGAATATTATTGTGCTAAAAAGAATAATGAACTAGAGGAATTCCACGTGAACTGGAATAACCTCCAGGAATTGATGCAGAGTGAAAAGAGCAGAACCAGGAGAACCTTATACACAGAGAAAGATACACTGTGGCACAATCAAATGTAATGGACTTCTCTACTAGCATCAATGCAATGATCCAGGACAATTCTGAGGGATTTATGAGAAATAACACTATCCACATTGAGAGAAAACTGCAGGAGTAGAAACACAGAAGAAAAACAACTGCTTGATCACATGGGTTGATGGGTATATGTTTGGGGATATAGACTCTAATCAATCACTCGAGTGCAAATATCAATAATATGGAAATAGGTCTTGATCAATAACACTTGTAAAACCCAATGGAATTGTGCATAGGCTATGGGAAGGGGTTGGGGGGAGGGGAGGGAAAGAACATCAATCGTGTAGCCATGGGAAAATATTCTAAATTAATTAAATAAAATTTTCCAAATTAAAAAAAAATAAAAATAAAAGGAATAACTGTTGCAGAAGGTTGTAGCAAGCATCAAATGAGATTTATAACACAAAGTGCTCTATATTTGTGAGCTACATTATTGTTTTAAGACAGCGATCATATTCCTCTAATGCTATTTATACTAAAGATCTCCTCAATGGGCTCTGAGTAAAATATAAGTTCCTTGAAAGAAGGGATTTTTTTGGATACAGTGTATCTTCAGTGACTAGCACAACGCCTGGCATCATAGGTATTTAATAAATGTATCACATCATTATAGACACTTAGTAAATGCTTGTCACATTGAATCAAATTAAAAAAAATAAATAATTCAAGTTATTTAGCCCATCTAGAGTACCTCCATCTACTGAAGGTCCAGAAGATATAATCACATAGCCATTGCCAATGATATTTGAATGAACTTAAAAAAAGAAGAGAGGCGCCACAAGATGGGAGAAAGGCAAATTGTATTGATTTCAAAAAGAGAACAAAGTCTGCCCAATTTAAGACAGATTGACCTTGATTTCTGGGCAAATTCTAAAGTGGATCATCAGATAGATGGCCAGTGAGCATCTCAAAGGAGAAGCCAAAATGACAGAGTCAACGGGGATTCCTCAAGAACAGGATCTGCCAAACTGACCTCATTTCCTCTATTGATAGGATTATTAAGCCAGTAGATGAGAGGGGCACTGTGAATATCATTTACTGGGATTTCAGCAATGCTTTCACTAGTGTCTCATAGCATTCTAGTGGAAAAGATGGAGAGAGTTGGATTATTAGACACAATGCAATGATATCGATTTTGAAACTGCTTGCATGGCACTATGGCTATAGGTCCAGATCCATTGGATCACTTAACCTTATCCATATTCCCCAGAGAGCCACACCAAAAGAAATCAATGGATGCCAAGAAAGCAATCTTCATGACTAAAATTCCTACTCCCTAAGGCAGGGGTCGGCAACGTATGGCTCTCGAGGCATATCTGGCTCTTTTGAGGGCCAGATATGGCTCTTTCTGCAGGAGCCATAAAGTCCATTTTTTTTTCAGGCACTGTTACAGGAGCGGCACTGTGAGCACTGTACGGCTCTCACGAAATTACATTTTAAAAAATGTGGCGTTTATGGCTCTCACGGCCAAAAAGATTGCCAACCCCTGTCCTAAGGGATCTACTCTTTACCTCATCATTCTAGCTATCAGTATTCCCATTGTCTTCATTCAACTGAACCTCTAGCTCCATAGCTCCATTACTGTTCCCTAACCCACCTTTCCTTCCTAGAACTTTGCTACTTCACCAGCCACATACCCTCCAATGTACTGGCCAATTGCCTGGCCATGATTTGACCCTCTCCTTGGCCTCAGATTTTGTTCACAAGATCATCTCCCTGTGACTGGGCATCATCAAGTACTTCCTCTTGCTTTCTCTGGCCTACAATTGGGCCAAGGCCACTGGCATTCCCCACCTTTCTTGAGCCACCAAGGTGGTTTCTGGCTCCCTGAACACTGCCCTTTTGGCCACTACCCCTACCACACTCTTGCTATCATGAGCCACTCCTTATGTGTGGTCCAAGAAGTAGATGTGACCCTGCCCTTGCCCACTTGGTTCCTTTCTACCTCCTACATTAATAGCCTAGTCCTCTGTCCCAGAAATCCACTCCGATACTTTCAGGTGGCCATCTTCCACAGTGTAGCCATCTCTATACTCCAAGCCCACTGCAAAGCAGCCCAAGATGGGGCCAAGCTTATGGAGCTGTAACCAGCACAGAAGGATGGGGGTATTCCCCAGGGCACTGAAACTTAGAGGGACTGAAATTTTAACACATGCACGCCTTCAGAAGCAACTGAGCCTAGCGCCTGGTTTGCAAGAATAATTAGTTAAAATAGGCAGCCACCAGATCCCCTGCATTGTTAATAACCCCCATCTGGGAACCACTAGACTAACTCATTTCCCCTCCTGCACAACTGAATTTGCCTTAATCACTTCTCGTATTATTTTCACATCATGAATTACAAAGTTGATTTGAGGGCGCTTTTCCTGCAGCTGCTCCAGGCCTACATTGTTTGTATTCTGTGCTTCTTGCCGCTTGCCCCCAAATCACTTCTTGGGGCTCTGCAGGCTCATCACCATCTTCTCAGGTATCCTCCCCTCCTCCACCCTCATGCTAAGCCCTGTGCTGAGCAGCCTCCTCTGAAAGACCAAGAAGGAGCTGGTGGGTCATATTGTGACTGAGACAACACAGTTCACCGTACTTTTGAGAGATCAATCTGGAATTCTGAACTAAAATTGAGGAGGAAACAAGAACCGTAGTATGAATCATTTGGAATCAGACATAATGTTCTCAAAGGCTTCCTAGCCCTAGAAAGCCCCCATTGTCCCATTTTTCACTTGCTGAATTTCTCTACAACTCTACAACTTACAAGCCCTTTACAACTCACCTAAAATGCTACATCTCCCAGTAAGCCTTCTCTGATCTCCACTCCTCTTAGTAGCAACTTTCCCTCTCAGACCTCACACAATATTTTGCTTGAAAAAGGGGGCTTAATATTGGCAGCAGAGGAAAGTGATAAATGTCGGAGGGGGTGGCAAAATTGGGATACTAATGCATTGCTGGTGGAGTTGGAAATTGGTCTGACCATTCTGGAGGGCAATTTGGAACTATGCGCAAAGGGCATTAAAAGACTGCCTGCCCTTTGACCCAGCCATACCACTGCTGGGTTTATACCCCAAAGAGATAAGAAGGAAAAAGGCTTGTACAAAAGTATTCATAGCTGTGCTCTTTGTGGTGGCAAAAAGCTGGAAAATGAAGGGATGGCCTTCGATTGGGGGAATGGCTAAACAAATTGTGGTATCTGTTGGTGGATGGAATATTATTGTGCTGAAAGGAATAATGAACTGGAGGAATTCCATGTGGACTGGAATGACCTCCAGGAATGGATGCAGAGTGAAAGGAGCAGAACTAGGAGAACATTGTACACAGAGACTGATACACTGTGGTAAAACTGAATATAATGGACTTCTCTGCTAGCATCAATGCAATGATCCAGGACAATTCTGAGAGACTTATGAGAAAGAACACTATCTACATCCAGGGGAAGAACTGTGGGAACAGAAACGCAGAAGAAAAACACAATCGATCATATAGTTTGATATGGATATGATTAAGGTTTTAATGTTAAAAGATGACTCTACTGCAATTATGAATAACATGGAAATAGGTTTTGAACAATGATACATGTATAACCTAGTGGAATTGATTGTCAGCTCTGGGAGGGGGGAGGAAAGAGCGGGGCCAAGGATGGGGGGGGGAGGGTTATGAATCATGTAACCATGGAAAAATATTCTAAATAAAAAAAGGGAAAAAAAAGAAAAAAGGGGGCTTCATTGTGCCTTTTGTTCTAAGTGGTTTATTATCATTTACAGATATTCCCAGGAGCCCCCATTAGGGAACTATGCCTTGTAACACAGAGAAAAAAAGAATTAAATGAAAACTAGCAACATAGTCACCATTTCTGATGGTGTGTGGCATATTCCACACCCATAGTCTCTTCGGGGAAAGAAGGAAAGTGTTTCTGTACTAGTCTTCTATGTTTGTGTATTGTTCTCCTAGCCTGTGGGTTCTTACCTTTTTTGGGTTCTGATCCTTTGGGTAGCCTGGTGAAGGCTTCTCATAATCATGTTTTTTTTATTTTTTTCATAGACTTTTATTTTATTTTTTTACATGATTCATGTTTTTACTTTCCCCTTCACCCCCCTTTTAGCCCCTCCCCCCATATCCAGCACGCATTTCCACTGTTTTTAAAACCTATGATCAGTCAAGACTTATTTACATATTATTGGTGAGGTCGTTTTGGGTCTGCATCCCCAACCGTCATGTTTTTAAAGGCATAAAACATTTGGAAAATCAGTAATTGAGATGCAGTTATGAAAATGCTTTAAGAAAAACCAAGTTCAGCAACCCTAGAGGTCCTCTACCTGGGGTTCATGAACCCCTAGGTTGCTGTGGATAGATTTCAAAAGATTCATGAACCTTAGTGGGCAGCTTTGTGGCACAGTGGATAGCATGCCAGGCCTGGAGCCAGGAAGACCTGAGTTCAAATCCAGTCTCAGGCCCTGGGCAAGTCACTTCACTGTTTGCCTCAGTTTCCCCATCTGTAAAACGGCCTAGAGAAGGAAATGGCAAACCACTATCTTTGCCAAGAAACCCAAAAGCAGGTTCAAGAAGAGTCTGAAACAAATAAAAAACAACAACGTGAACTTTAAAGGGGGGGAATTTTTAAAAATACGTCTTCCAATGGAATTGATTTCCTTCGCCCTCCTATATATTTTAGTTTATACATTTATAAACATGACTGTGAGAAGGGGTCTTGGGTTTCACCAGACACGCAAAAAAAGGTTAAGAACCTCCACTGTAGAATAAGCCCCAGGAGCAGTGGATTTGCGTGCATTAAAACAATAGGGAAAACAGAATTTAGGAGTCCGAAGCGGGAACCCAGAGAAGGGGAGCCGTGCTAATTGATCCCACATCTGAGCCTGCCGGTTCAGAGCTTCTCCCTCCTCCTTGGCAACCTCCTCATTTTAGGAGTGAGGGAAGTAAAGCCCTAAGATGTGACCCAAGGCTTTTCAGCAATTACGTGGTAGAGCTGGGACCAGACCTTGGGGCTCCAAGAGCCAAAGCTCTTTCCAAGGCCCCACAAGGCCGCTTGGAAATGTCTGAGGTGGGGTGAGGAAGATGCCTCTCAGGACTGGGACAGACTGGGAGGAGCAGCACTTTGGCACTGGGGCAAGACTCCTAGGCAGAAAGGGCTCGGTGCTCAAGGGGCCACGGCGATGCCTCAACCTGCAGTGGTAGCAGATGTACTAAGCAGGGCCCTTGGACCTCCCTATGGTCAGCAATGGGTGGGGAGTCTGGGTCAGGGTTAGAGACTAGGGAGGCAGTGCTGGGAACCACAGACAATGAACCAAAGACAAGCTCAGGCAGCTGGGGCTTCCCAGCACTGTGGAAGACTTCCCAGGGCCCTGGCTCTAGTCCTCTCGCCCAGCCCTGCAGTCGCCTACCTGAGCTCCCCATTCCCAGTTGGCAGAGGCTGAGCCACCTTGCCCGTGCCTTTCTTTTCTTCCTCCTTTTCCTCCTCTCTCCCTTGAGAGAGACTTGCTCAGGGAGGAAGGGCTTTAATAATTAATATTTTAATATTTACTGAAGATGGAATATCGACTTTGGTAGTGGCTGGCTCGGGACACTCTGGGACAAATGACTCCAGTGCTCCAACCCCTCAAAGTGGCCAGCTAGATAGATAACATAGGAGCTAAGGTGTTGGATCTGGAGTCGGGAAGACCTGAGTTTGAATGCTGCCTCGGACACTCGACTGGCTATATGAGCCTAGGCACGTAATTTAACTCCTCTCAGCCTCAGTTTCCTCATCTGTAAAATGTCAGGCTAATAATATCGGTTTCAAAGGATTGTTTTGAGACTCAAGTGAGAAGCTCTAGGTGCAAATCTTAACACACAGTATAAACGCCAGCTTGATTGTCCTTTTAGGGCGCGAGTCCACTTCTTTGTGTCATGGCTTCCTCTGACTGGCTGGTGAAGCCTATGACCTTTTCTCAGAATAACATTTTCAAATCATTAAAGGAAATGCCAAATTTCAGTTAGAGGTTAGTGCAAGCCAAGATGTCATTTTTTCCCATCCACATTCTTGGCCCTCTTGAAATCCTTAGGGGTCCACGAGCCCCACTTTAGTGTTTATGAAGCTGCATTCGAACCCGAGAACCCTTGAGTCCCCGGCTTTTTTCAAAGGGGGAGACGGAAACCCAAAGAAAGACAGTAGCTTGCCCGAGGTCCCTCAGGGTGTTGGTAGCAAGGAAAATGCCATCTCCATATCCGGCGTACTTGCTGTCTTCCTGCTGAGTGCTTCCTTCATATTTCCTCCGTCATTAGAGGACTCTGAGACCAGTCTGTGATTTCCACATCACTGTGGCCAGCGGCAGCACGGCCTGGTCCGAGGCCCAGCAGTTTGAACTTACAGAAGCCTTCAAGTAGTTGCAGACTTTCCTGACACCTGAGAGTCTAAAAAGGAGTAAGGCAAGGGCCAGGCTCCCCCATTAGACAGGCCCTCCCCGCTGAGAATAGTGCCTAAACCTCCTCTGCATGAATGGAAGGGCTGGGGTGGCGGGAGCGACTTCTCCGCCATTTCCCCCATGGGCAGTGGACAGGCTTCCCAGGGTCAGGGCCCCTGGCATCTCCCATCAGATTGCGGTCTAGAAGACTGGAACCAAGTCTCCTCATTGGACTGCGCCTAATAACACTGGTGGCATGAATGCTGTCTGAAATAAGATGTAATCAGTCAAGTACTAGTGTGTAAATCCCCTTGAACAAAACTGCGTGTTTCTGACTTGACTATCTGTTTGTTTCTGCACTGCTTGCTCCTTCTCCTCCAGATCTGGACTTACTGGTGATGCGATCCATTTGTTTCCCACCAGGCTAACGGGTGGACTCTGCTGAGTCCTTTCCTGGTGCCCTGAACTAGCATGGGGCGTCAAGGGCTGGAGCGGCGGGGCGCTTCCTCCCCTCCAACCCTCAGATAGGCCGAACATCTCTCAGGAACTACCCCTCCTCTTGAGCTGTCCAGACATTTGTTACTTTTGTCTCTGGGTCACTTTCCCCAGGAAGTTCGGTGCCTGGCTCGCCATCTTCACTCTGACACAGGCCCCATGGTCCCAGCTCCTCAATTTTTTTACGTCTTATGTCTCCACCGTTTGTTGGAGTGGTCATGGCCCAGGGCTCCGTACTACCAGCTCAAATGACGTCGTCCCAGTGCCAGTCAGTCTGAGACAGTTTATTATGTGTTAACAGTGTCAAGTATCGTGCGAGGCTCTGGAGATACAAATATACAAGCAAGACACTCCCTTCTCTGCCATAAAGTTACATTCTCTGAGAGAAACATGTTCCTGCGAGAGTTTCTCACTAGGTTGCTGGTCGAGAATCCTGAATCCTAGTCCTGATTCTGCTGGTAACTAAAGGTGGCAGACCAGAGGAGTTCTCAGATCTCTTCTAGCTCAAAAATCCTCCAATCTGATCAATTTCCTGGGTGAAATCGGGAGAGGATCTTTTCCCCTCTGGGCCTCATTATTCCTATTTGTAAAATGGGATATTTGAATTAGATAACCTCATTAGATTCCCTTCCCATTCCTACTTTCTTGAATTGGTCTACAGTTGCTCTGTATCTCTCCTGTGCCTAGTGAGGGGCAAGAGTCATAGAAGATACTCTGGGATTAGATGTTGCCTGCCTCTGAAGAGTCTCAAAAGTCCTTGATTCAACCTGACCTGCTCTTGCAGATTTCATTATACCATTGTTCTAATCACTCCTCTGCTCAAGAGCTTCAGTGGCTCCCTATTGCTTCTAATGAGGGGGATAGAGATTCAATCAGTGATTTCATTCCTATAGGGAAGGCCCCAGTGAGGCAATTCCTTCCGCAAATGTAGGCTGGCACTTTCTCTACAACTTAGTCTTAAAGAAGGTCCTAGAACACTTAAAAGCTAAGTGACTTGCCTAGAGCCACATAGCCAGTTGGTGTCAGGAACGCAAAGTGAACTTGGATCTTTCTGGCTTTGAGAATTTCACTCTGTCCACTATAATGGGGTTTGTGTGCCCAGCATGTCAAGGTTGGCTAATGCCAATTCCTTATGTGTGGCAGAGCCTGGAGAATTGTGATGATGAATAATAGAAGTACCTTTAAGAGATGGTAGACTAATGCCTAGACATTCTGGTTTCCTAACCATGTAGTTAGATGCCTTTTCATTAGGCTGCATAGTGAGAACCAGAGATACCTTCAAAAAGACACTGGGGACCAGAGCTGACAGCACCAGGGGAAGAGTCCTGAAGCTCTCCCCATTAAGCTCTCCCTCTCCCTCTCCCTCCCTTCCTCCTCCTCCTCCTCCTCCTCCTCCTCCTCCTCCTCCTCCTCCTCCTCCTCCTCCTCCTCCTCCTCCTCCTCCT
>NC_058136.1:14585609-14633629 GCF_016433145.1 Gracilinanus agilis | reverse complement strand
CCCTCCCTCCCTTCTCTTCTCCTCTTCCCCCCCCCACACACACATCTGTGTACATGTTGCTATGTTGCTTTTGGTTTTTTTATCACCCATGCCTTCCACAGTGCCTGGCGCACACTTCATCAGCGCTTATTATTGTTAGACTAAGGATGCTACTTATACTGCAGCAGCTGAGAGTCTTTCTCTGCTCAGTATACTTCAGTGACTCCCTACTACCTCTAAGATTCAATATTTATTTGGTATTGAAACACCTTCTCAATCTGCACCCAGACCCCCATTCTAGCCTTATTATAAATTAGCCCCCTCCTATCAGACTTCACAGTCCAGCCAGCCCGGCCTTCTTGCTGTCCCTCACCCAGGATGTGCTGCTGCTGCTGCCCTCTTAAGCTCCAAAGCTTAGCTTATGTTACACCGTGAGCATGGGACCATTCTCAGTGGCTCCCCCCAAAATGACCAGGGGGTTTCTTTTATCTGTGCTTCCATATGTCCGTGCTGTCCCCCCACCCCGCCATAGAATATAAGCTCCTTCTGGGGAGGTTCTGCATCCCTTTAGTATTGGCATCCTCGGCCCCCTACCACAGTGCCTGGCACATACGAAGTACTTAGTGAATTTTTGATGACTGATTGGTTAATTCCAACCTGCCAATCAAAACTGGACTTTACAGGGGAAACCATTTTCTTTACAGAAGAGAAGTTAGTCACCTCAGAGGGTTAAGGATGTGGGGGGGGGCAGGGTGGAGTTAGCCAGTGGGAGAATGTTTATTTGCAGTAAATGAGGACAGATAGGAAAAGAGAAATCCAGAAAGGAGAGGTTCAGAACAGAGAGGTCATAATCAAACCCTCCATTTTACAGATGAAGAAACTGAGGCTAAGGGGGAAAACACATCTTGGAAAGAAGCACAAGCAGTAGATTTCCCAGCTTAGCTATCCAACGTAAAGGGAGCCCTTCCATGTACCCAGAGCAGCCTTTCCTTCACCAACGACCCACTAATGATTTACCCACCTTCTTTTTCTCCTGCTACCTGGCCCATCCACCCCTAGGCCCTGCATTTCATGTTACCCTAGACTCAGAGAAGGATCATTTAATTCAGCATCTTCATTTTAAAGAGAAGGAAACTGGGGCTCTGGAAGAGGAAAGAACTTGCCCAAGATCTCACAGTATGCCAGGGCTAGAGTAAAGATTAGAACTCAGATTCAGGTCTTTTCCCACTCACTCTCTTTAGTGGCAGGATGGGCAGTGACCAGGAGGAAGGGGAACAGAGGAACAGAGGAGTTAGAGCAAAAGATTTAGAATCAGATGATCTGGGTTCAAATCTAAACTCTGCCACTTACTACCTGTGTGACCTTGAGCAAATCATTTCACCCCTGTCTGAGCCTCAGTTTCCCCCTTTGTAAAATGAGGTTGGACTAGATGACCTCTGAGGTACCTCTAGAGCTAGGAGCCTATCAGCTAACAGGAAAAGAACTTAGAGACCATCTAGGTAAATTTCCTCACTTTATACATGAGGAATACAAGAAAATTTGAGTAACCTTCCTGAAGTCACATAGGTAATTAAGTGCCAACGAGCAGGATTTGAACCCAGGACTTCTTATTCCTAACCTCGTATTCTTTCCACTGTCCAGACCAACTGGATAATAAGCAGAACCTAATGTCAGGGCTCTTAGGGGAAGGAATGGCCCAGGAGCAGCCAAAGATAAAGATCCAAGCAAGAGGATCATTGAGAGCAAGTCAGGGCCTGAGGGTGTTATGATGATAATAACAGATAATTTGGAGAATCAGATAATGTGTCTGGGCCAATATTAGAGCTTCAAGTCAAAGGCCAGAGATTGACAGGCTTCAGTGAGGAAAGGATGGGGCTAAACACTCCTGGCTCTCAAACCCCTCCCCCTCTAACTGCTTCTGCTTCAGTTGGTAACGAAGACAGGAAGAATAAGATTCTTCTGGTAAGTCTCTGTTATGGCTGAAACCCCAATGATGTTCCTTTTCTTTAATTTATATTCCTCTCAGGTCAGCTAGATGAGTGTATAGAAGCTAGCTATCTAACTGGTGAGGACAGAGAAGATCTTCTTAAACTGGCAGCAGACGGGATTCAAACTAGATGTCCAGACTGAGTTGTGAGTATCCCCCCCCCCAAATAACTACCAGGCACAGATTTGAAGATAAAGGTTATATTAAGTAATAACAAGGAAAACTAGAGAGGTTAATGAAGGTTTTAGGATAATGAGAGGAGACCCTGAACTGTTAAGTAGATGCTGCCCTTCCCCCTCCCCACAGGAGGGGATGAAGCACTTAACTGAACTGGCACTCTTGCTATTAATGAATATCTTTACTCTCTAATCACTAAGTAATTATATATTGATATTAATGAAGAATAGTAATAACAAACAGGCTAACCCTATGAGTAGAAACCACTGGCTTATGCTGCTATGGCCACCTCAGGTGAACCCTCAAGTCTGGAATAGCAAGCAGAGTGTCTGCTCCCTTCAACCTCCACCAGATAACTGTCTCCAACCCTTCTCAACTGCCCCCTCACCCAAAGTTCTCCAGGGGGTCCCCTGGAATTCTGGGTGAGGCTATCCCTGTACCTTTGCAGGGATTCCATGCTTTGCATCTCCACACAACAAGGGCTATAGGTACTGGCATTGGATCATAGATGTTAAATTGCAAAGGACCTTAGAACTTATCCAGCTCCATCATCCCATTTTATAGGTAAGAAAAATGGAGGCCCAGCGTGTTGAAATGACTTGCCCAAGATCGTACAAATAGTTAATGATAAGGGCAGAATTCGAACTCAGGTCCTCTGACTTCAGATCTAATACCCTTTTCAATACACCACTCCATCTCTCAGTATTAGGGAGGGTCTCTCAAGGTAGAACCTTTGCCATCGGAAAACAGGACAAGAATCCAGTTAGGAGTCTCTTGGTATAAGGTCTTCTGGCTATTCCTCAATACCACTGTGGTGAGGTAAGAGGAAAAGGTCAAACTCTGCAGGAACTGCCTGATTCCAAGATCTGCAGTCCAGACTCCCCTCTAATATTTGCCCAATGTATTCTCCACACCATAAGACCAGGTCATGCTGGTCTTTGGACCCTCCCAAACCCTCTCAACTCTCTGACATCTAAATGATGCAGAGGAAGTTCCTATAGCTCAGCTTGCCTTATTACCCCTCACTGGTGGAAGCGATGGCATTGCCGGCTTTAGTACCTTTGGTGGCTCCAGCCTATCTAGGTGGATAGGTCGGTTCTGGAGGGGGCAGAGAGTAACCTTCTCCCCCGAGACCAGAAGAAAGGAGGGGTAGATGGGTGGAGAAAGAGGCACACAGATGCCTGGTAGTAACTGTGGCGAAGAAGACAAAGAGTTGACGGGAACTGATGCTGTGTGGCTTTGTCAGTGCACGTGGAGGAGGCAGCGGAGTCAATCGATCAACCTGCCCCACTTTAAGTAACGAAGGATGCTAATAGGTTTATCAGGTGATAGCACCTCTAGTGAATCAGTCTATCGAACTAGTCACTCAATCGAGGGCATTCGACTCGGTGGAAGAAGTCCTGGAAAGCCACTGGATGAAACGGAATGAGGAATGAGGAGGCGTGTTGGCATCGGCCCGGAAATCACATCCTGCAGCTTGTGTAGCACTTTGGAAGTGACATTCAGGTACTGGGCAGCAAAGAGGAGAGGGCCATCCAGTTAGGGCCCTGAAAGGAGACCATCTGGGGGGTCCGGGGAGCCAGGAAGCAGAGGGAGGAGAGAGCCGTTGCCTCCTTCCCTTCATACCCTGGCCTGGAGGAGAACCCCCAGTGCGCTTTGGGGGGCTGAGGATTTCCAATGCTCATCCGCTTCCTAGCAGTAACAGCGCTGACTGGCAGCAGCGTCTGCATCCGGAGGGGATCCAAAGACAAACTAGACACACTGAAGAAAGGCAGCTTCAACCCTATGAGGAGCCAAGTAGAAATGCTGCACCGTCACCAAGGGCGCCATCTTGAGAACTCCAACACAAAGGACTTCCAGGAGCTGTGAGTTGCCCCTTTGCTACAAGGTTGAGCCCACCTTGTATATACATGTATATATATACTAGAATGTACTACGTGTGTGTATATACTATGTATATACTAGCATGTACTATCCATGTGTATATACTGTGTATATAGGAGTATGTACTATGTATATACTAGTATATACTATGTGTGTCCATATGCTAGTGCGTACTATGTATGTACTCTGCATGTGTATGTACTAGTACATACCATGCTTGTGTATATCCCCTGTATGTGCTGGTAGGAGCCTGTCAGAGACATTGAGGTACTGGGAAGAGGAATGTTTTATACCAGTTGCTCTTACTCCATGACTACGCTGGTAAAACACCTCTTTCTTATAGCTGCCTAATTGGGATCAGATGCTAACCAGTGGCTAAGAAGCACATGTGTAGGGGCTCTGGAACTATTGCACTGGAAAACCAGCAGGCCCCGTAGGGGCTGCTTCTAGAATTCTTAGGGGAGCTGATCTGTCAGGGCTGCTCGAGAACATGCGCTACATTACATGGAACAAGAGATGAGGCTAATCTGATCAGAGTGACTTGGGAGGGAAAATGGAAAAGTGGTGAGTAATGAGAATCATTACCTGAAAGAAGTCGGCCTTATGACCAGCGAGACACGGATTCAATTCCCGCAGCTGACACATAATGGGTATGTGACCTTGGAGTAGTCACTTAGCCCCTCAGTGCAGCAGGCAGTTCTCAAGACTGAAGTTGCAGAGAAAGTGCTGATATTCACAAGTGAAGCAGTTTCTCACTTAGGAGCTCTTTACTAAATGGATGAAACCCCAGGCCCAGGCCCAGGCCCATCTTGTCCTTGCCGTTACTAGTATTACTGCGGAGAGTCCGTGGAGTGGAGTTGGTAAAAGGCTAGTTTTGGAGCCAGGAAGCCCCACGTTTCCCTTCTGCCTCTGCATCCCCTGGCCTTGTGGACATTGGGCTGGATCGCTCAGTGGCCCACACAGCTTTCTTTACTTGGCTCCTACCTGTGGAGGAAGTTTCCACGCTGATAAAATCAGAGGTCCGAAGCCCTCCCCAAATTATCATCAATAGTAAGGGCTCATCTTTCTTCCCCTTCCCACCACAAAGTACTTTTCTCAGCACTCTGGGAGCTAGACGACACAACAGCTAGTGTCTCCATTTTACAAATAAGGAAGCTGAGGCTCAGAGGTAAAATGACTTTGCCAAGTAAGGGTCCATCATGGGATCCAGTCAGTCGGCAAATACAGAACTACCAGCCTGACCCCGTAATCATGGATGTGAGACTTGGAAGGGATGGCTCAGTGGATAGAGCACTCGTCCTGGAGTCACAGAGACTTGTGTTCAGATAGGACCTCAAAAACTTACTGGGTAAGTTGCTTCACCTCTGTTTGCCTCATTTTGCCCAAACGTAGAATGGGGATAATAACGGCACCTACCTTTCAGGGTTATTGCGAGGATCAAACAAGATACTATTTGTAAAGGGCTAAGCATGGAGTAGGTGTCTGGGGACGGGATTTGGATCTTGAGATCATGGCTTCAAATCCGGTGTGCTTGTAAACTCTTGGCCAGACAAGAAGGGCTGGTAAACGTTTGCTCTGAATCTCCAGAGTCTAATCGAAGAGTCTTCAAATGGAAAAGAAAGGGAAAGGAGATGACTGACTGTGTATATCTCCGTACTAAGTCCTGGATCAATTTACTGAGTCTCCCCCTCCCCCTTGAACTCGATGAGGTTCTAGGCCCCTTGTTAGCAGAGGCCCCCCCCACCATGGAAGTAGGGGCTCCTTCCTGGTGATGTGCTGACCGGAGGCTTAGAAGGATGGACTCTTAGCAGAGCAATTGTACTTGGAAGAGAAGGACTTGGTGAAGGTCCTCCGCCTGCCCAGGTGTTCCTGGACTTCCAGGTCCTGGCTGTTTCCTTCTAACTTCCTTTTCTCTTATCCAAACACAAGTCAGAAGCCAGAGGATGCCCGAGAATGGATGCTTCCATTTTTCACACGCCACCTGCCCACCTGCCCCAGCCATCTCTTTGTCATCTATTCATCTGCGCTCCCTGCGGACCACCGGACCCCGAGAGACCACGTTCTGGGGGACTTTAATGCACCCCCATCCCCCACCCGAGCCTGTGGCATCCTGATGGGTGAGGCAGTCAGCTAAGCAGCCATGCTCTGCTAAATCTAGGTGGCCTTAGACCCCCAAGCCATTTGATCCACTTCTCTTATGGTCTACCCGAAGAGCTGCCTGTCCTCCAGTCGCGAATCCTCTCTTCTGTCTCTTTCTTCTCGGCCATGGCCTCAGACCACCAGCACCTGCGTGGATGATCGCTGGAGAATATTACAGTATATTACGTTTCTCAGATTTCCGAAACATGGTGGCTAAGAGGCAGAGGGGTGGTGTTATTCGTCTGTTGCCTAGGGTTATCAAGGGAGGGGGACTTTTCTCTTAGGCCGCAGGAGCTAGAACCTAGAGGCTCTGCTGGGGTGGGGGTCTGGGCTTCTGGAAAAGAAGTCCCTTACTCCAAAAATTGGTCGAGAGGGGCACCCCGACCGGTCTTTGAATAAACTGCCTGGAGATCAGTGGCATCAATTTTAGAGGAAAAGCGATTTGGAAAAGTTACTTTGGAAAGTTTCCTTCTCACATCCAGGAAAGATAATCAGGCCAGGCTAACAAGCTGCCCTGGGACTGATAATTAACAGCCTTGTCTTATTGATCTGGAAAAAGGAAGCAACAGCAGGCCGCGAGCTCACAAGGTGACAATGTATTGGGCAGCCTTCGGAAATCACGCAGTCTGCAACAAGAGGACTCAGGGTGAGAAAAGCTTCCCAAAGCGGAGAGTGGTTCATCTGCTTTCACAGGCTATTAAGGAGGTAGAGGGGAGGACAGGAGAGGGGCTGGCTGCTGCCTATCCCCACCCTGTCGAGATAAAAATCATGGAAGGGAACCACAAAAGGATCTCTCTAGGGCAGGGAGTGATAACCCAGAAAGGGGGACATGGGTTTGTTTCTTTTTCTATATATTTGGAGAACTCTTTCAAAATCATTGATTTTCTTTGTAATCTCTGTGTTTTTTTTATTCACGTAACACTAGTATTCCAAGGAGTCAGCCAACTGTCAGAGGAATCCATGATACTTAAACAACATTGAAGAATCCCCGCCTTAGAGGAGAGGCGGCGAACGAGGTTGCTAAAAGCCACTCTGACCACCAGCTTGTCAGGTTTTCTGAAACCCCCAGCATTTTACTTAGTCTCTTTAGTCAGCGTCACCAAAGGTTCCCATGCAATGCATACTGGGAAGGGGCTCCAGACCGCTATCATAGTTTACCTGAAAGGATAGGGAAGGGCTCAAGTTTGTCTTGCCCACTCCGTGGTATGGTTGTGATTGTCTTTTGGTAAACTCAGTACTGAGGCTTCCGGTAGCTCACGGCCCCGTCACAGTGTGCTCAAGACGCTACTGGAATATACCCCAAACAGGGCAACACAGACATATCGGGAAATCCACATAGGCAACCCGTCTCAGATTACTCAGAGCTAAAAAGGCAAGACTTACCTGTGGTGCAGTGGTGAGACCAGAAAGCTTACCATTAGGAAGGTGCTGTTGTCATCGTTCAGTCGTTCAGTAGTGACTCCATGGACCGTAACACACCAGGGCTTTTTTGGCCTCCACTGTTTCTTGACATCTGCCCAATTCACGCTCCTTGTTTCTATGACAACTCTCCATCTCATCATCTGTCCTCCCCCTTTCCTTTTACCTCCAATCTTTCCCAACATCGGGGACTTTTCCAATAAGTCCTGTCTTCTCATTATGTGGCCAAAGTATTTAAGCTTCAGCTTCAGAATTTGTCCTTCTGGGAGTAGCCTGGATTAATTTCTTTAAGGATTGACTGGTTTGATCTCTTTGCAGTCCAAGGGACTCTCAAAAGCCTTCTCCAGCACCCCAGTTCTAAAGCACTGATTCTGTGGTGCCCAGCTTTCCTTATACTCCATCTCTAGGAGCCATCCATCTTACTGGGAAAACCATAGCTTTGAGCACTTGGAACTTTGTCAGCAGAGTGATGTCTCTGCTTTTTAGCATGCTGTATAGATTTGCCATGACTTTCCTTCTGAAGAACAAGCATCTTTTTATTTCACGGCTGCAGTCACCTTTTTGCCATGCTCTTTGAACCCAAGAATATAAAATCTGACATTGCTTCTATTTCTTCTCCTGGGTCCAAATCCTGTCTCCCACACTTATAAACTCTGTGTCCCTGGATAACTTAACTTTCCCCTCATCTGTAAAATGAGCAGGTTAGACTCGATTACCCTGAAAGTCTTTTCCAGCTCTAAAATCTTGATCTTATGGTCATACACAGCTCTACTGGTCCAGTACGATGGACTGGCATAAACACCATCCCTCAAGTCTCTGGGTTCCCTGTTTTTCTCTGTCCCCTGCAGGTAGATAGCTTCAGAATGGGAGAAAGGCTGGAAATCTCATTGGACCATTGGCAAAAGCCCCTACCTTCCAGTATTGACAGCTCAACTTCCCTTCCTCCCTCTTTGATTATAGTACCCAGAGTGCTCCCTGGGAGGGGAGTCATGTTAGCCCATTCTCAGTGATGGACTCATTATCAAAGAATAAGCCCTACAGGGATAAATACATGTCAGTGGCCTAAAGTCTTCCCAGCTGCGTCTACAGAAGAAGCCACGGATTTCAGGGAGATGGGTGTGGCAGATTATAAGTCAATTCTAACATGTAGTGAGCCCGCCATTAGATAAATCAGCATGAAGATCAGCCCCATCCCAGCTCTGCTGGAAAACTATTATAGAGAGCTTGCCAGCAGAGAGTGATGGGCACCTTGAGGAGTGAGTGGAGGAAGGATAGCAAGGCTCAGAGGGGTTCTATAAACTTCTGTCTATACTAGCCCGAGAGTGGGCAAAGTAGCCCTCTACTTCTTGGACCAGAAAATATGGTGTGACTTTGGGGGAGAGTTCAGGAAGAGAATCCCAGGGAGGTGGTACAGAGTAGCCCAGAGGCATGATTATAGTGGTTTGTCCAGGCACTATTGAGTGTTTATGTTCTCCTAGGAGAAGTGGCCAGAAGCATTTGTGGGGATTGTGGATTTGTTTCACCTGGTTTCCATGTAGGTCTATAATTGTGTGATTGTACTGCTTGGGAGCCTAAACAGGGACCATATGCAATGAGCAGGGAGAGTGGGCCTGGCTGCCACAACCACACAAGGATTTTCATTTTAGTGCTTTTTCCCCAATGACCTGTAAAAACCACGTGGACTTTTGAACATATGAAGACGTTCTGTAGTTGATTCCTGTTTTGCTGCCTGCCTTAGCAGAACAAGTCTTTTTGATTGGCCATGGGGGGGATTTCAGAGGCACTAACCATTCAAAGCTAGGGGGTGTCCCTCGATTGGGGAATGGCTAAATGGATTGTGGTATCTGATGGTGATGAAATACTATTGTGCTGTAAGGAGTGATGAACTGGAGGATTTCTATATGAACTGGGAGAACCTCCATGAACTGATGCAGAGTGAAATGAGCAGAACCAAGAGAACATTGTACACAGCAAGTGAAACATTGTAGAACGATCTAATGTCATGGACTTTACTACTAGTAGCAATGCAATACATCCAGGACATACCTGAAGGCCTCATGAGAAAGAATGCTATATGAGAGAAAGAACTGGGAGTAGAAACGCAAAAGCAAAACTTATGATCACTCATTTGATTTGGGGTTTCAGTTCTATGGTAAAAAGGAATAATATGGAAATAGGTATCAAGTGATAACATTTGTACAACCTTTTGGCTCTGGGAGGGGGGAGGGAAAGAAAATGAATCATGTAAAGATGGAAAAACATTAAAAAAAAACCCTAACCATTCCAAGCTAAGTGTCTTCTTCTCCGGACATGACTGCTCGCCAGCTCCCATTGCGTGTATGAAAGCAGGGAAGGCAAGTGAAATTAAAGAAGAATGCACAGGCAGTCTCGGATTGAGCCCCAGAATTGAAGAATTCGATTCATTGACTGAACTCAGAAATGACCTGACATGGACAGGGACACAACTGTGGATAAAGCAAGGGGCTGTTACCCTGAAAAGTTCCATCTATTCAGGGTGTTACTGGGCTCAGTCACAGGCTGGCATGAGTGTGTGCTCCCTCTCGCACCTCTGGCAAAAGTCCAGATCTCATCTCCTGCCGCCTTAGGACAGTGAAAACCCCAGCTTGTGGCCAGTGAGTGACCAGAGAATTGGAGACAGAGCTGAGTCGGTCAGGATACTAGAAAAGTGGCTCCCAGCGAGAACCCACTAAGCTTGCATCTGAAAACTCAGCAAGCAGCGGCCCCATCTAACAGGGCACAGGATATGGCCGTATTTACGGGGAGGGAGAGGCAAGAATGGTTGAGGGTCAGAATATGGGGACAGGGGATGGCAGCTCAAGAAAAAAGCCCGAGCATCATGAAGGCTCTCGAGTACCTGTTAGAACAAAGTGAAAAGGAGAAGGAGGCCCAGATGAGTCATTCGACCAACCTCACTCTTTTGCTATAGCACATTTGTTTGTACCCAGACGAAACCAGTGCATGAAAGCTGTTGGTTAAACTTGGCCATGTTTCTGTTTAAATGTTGTTCTTCAAAGTTACTCCCTAATAAAAACTGTTAGAAAAGTGGCTGGAGCTGAGAGCACATTGTGAAAGCTCCAGTGGTTGCTAAGGGGATTTCAGAGTATGGAAATCCGAGTTCCAGCTAAGCAAGGTCCAAATCTGTCTGGGAGGAAAAAGAGGCAATCTCTCTTTCCTCTCTCTGAAGGGAAGAGCTAGGAGAGGGGAAAGGACTCTGTTTGGATGGCAGTATGGTGAGGAGAACCATCCCAGAAATGAGCTGATGGGAACACAGGAGGAGGAAAATAATCTGCATCATGTTTACCTGTGCTGTGGCGAATGAGAACTCATGGGTTGAAATGGAAGGTAGCTTCGATCTGTGTGTCCTCCCAGGGCTGTGGGAGGCAGTCTTTCTCAGGGGAGAAAGGGGTCGGGGCAGAGAGTTGGCTTTTACAGTTATACAAGTTTGCAGGGAACTCTTGCCTTAAAATACTCTTGGGGTTTGGGCGGAAATGTTGCGAGACCTCTTGATGGACTGGCTGGAGCATTGAATCTAGAATCAGGAAAACTTGTTTGAGTCTACCCGCCCCCCCCCCCAAACACAATCTTTGGCAAGTCATTTAAATTCTCTTGACCTCAGTTTCCTCATCTGTAAAATGGGAATAAGAGTAGCACCTGCCTCACACGATTGTTATGAGAATCAAATGAGATAAGTAAAGTTTTTTGCACACCTTAAAATGGTATATAAATGTTAGGCCTTATTATTATTACCTGATGTGGGCCTTAGTTTCCTTCTCCATAAAATGAAAGGGTAGCCTCTTAAGGTTCATTCCAGGCCTAAGTCTAGGATCCCATGATCTTCCTCCATTACCATATATTTGTATAGTGGTGACTCTGGGATCTTTTTAATATCATTTTTTCTTAATTACATAGAAAAACAATTTTTAACATTCATTTTCTGAGTTCCGAATTCTCTCTCTAAGACAGTAAGCAATTTGATCTAGGCCAGTGCTGGGCAAACTTTTTAAAGAGGGGGCCAAAGGAAAGGAAATGCTCCTCTGACAGTCTGTTTCTAAGGCAACTCTTTCCAAGTTTCATTGTATTGTATCCTACTCATTGTATTTGTCAGATTAGGAATAATGTCCCATGGCAGGATAGAACATTTCAGGGGGCGACATCTGGCCCGCAGGCCATAGTTTGCCCATCACTGATCTAGGTTATATTTGTTCCATCAGTCAAAACATATTTTCAGGGGGGCAGCTGGGTAGCTCAGTGGAGTGAGAGTCAGGCCTAGAGACAGGAGGTCCTAGGTTCAAACCTGGCCTCAGCCACTTCCCAGCTATGTGACCCTGGGCGAGTCACTTGACCCCCATTGCCCACCCTTACCACTCTTCCACCTATGAGACAATACACCGAAGTACAAGGGTTTAAAAAAAACATATTTTCAGTGCAGGTAGGTGGCTCAGTGGATAGGAAGCCAAGCCTGATTGCCTTCCTTTAGAATGGTTTGATGAGTTCACAATTCCACCAAGAGTGCGTTTATGTCCCAATTTTCCCACATCCTCCCCCATTTATCATTTTCCTTTTCCATCATATTAGTCAATCTGGTAGATGTGAGGTGGTACCTCAGAGTTGTTTTAATTTGGATTTCTCTAATAAATGTTGAATTAAAACACTTTCCTATTTAGCTTTCCTCTCTTCTTCTTCTGAAAATCATCTTTTCATATTCTTTGACTATTTAACAATTGGGGAATGACTTGTAGTCTTATAAATTTGACTCAGTTATCTATATCGTTGAGGAATGAGGCCTTTATCAGAGAGAACTTGCTGTAAAAATTTCCCCCAGCTTTCTGCTTTCCTTCTAATCTTGATGCATTGGCCTTATTTGTGCAAAACCTTTGAAATTTACTATAATCGTAATTTTTCATTTTATATCTCTCTGTCTAGTTTGTTCATAAATTCTTCCCTCATCCATAGATCTGACAGGTAAACTATTCTGCGCTCCCCTAATTTGCTTATGGTGTCATTCTTTATGTCTAATTCTTATTTCCATTTTGACCTTAACTTGGTATACTGTGTGAAGTTTGGGTCCATACCTAGTTTCTACCATACTGCTTTCCAGTTTTCGTCAAATAATGAGTTCTTTTTCTAAAGACCTTAGGATTTCTCAAATGCTAGATTATAATGGTCATTTGCTACTCTATTTCTTATCCATTTCTTAGATTATTTTGATGATTACCACTTTGTAATTCAGTTTGAGATCTGGTATGGCTAGACCACCTTCCTTCACATGTTTTTTCATTAATTTGCCTACTAATATTGACCTTTTGTTCTTCTAGATGAATATTGTCGTTATTTTTCTAGCTCTATGGAATAATTTTTGTTAGTCCAATTGGTATGGCACTAAGTAAATTAATTTAGGTAGAATTATCATTTTTCTTCTATTGGCTCAGCCTACCCATGAACAGTTGTGATGTTTCCAATTGTTAAGATCTGACTTTATTTGTGTGAAAAGCATTTTGTAATTGAGTTCCTATCATTTCTGGGTTTATTTTGGCAGATAGACAACTAGAAGTTTTACATTGTCTACTATAATTTTAAATGGAATCTCTCATTCTATTGCCGCTAGACTTTGTCAGTAATATATCAAAATGCTGACAATTTTTGTGGGTTTATTTTATATACTGCAACTTGACTGAAGTTGTTAGTTATTTCCATTAGTTTTTTAGTTGATCCCCTAGCATTCTTCAAGTATACCATTACATCATGTGCAAGGAGTGATAGTTTTGTTTTCTCGTTGCCTATTCTAATGCCTCCAATTTCTTCTTTTATTGCTATAGCTAGCATTTCTAGTACAATACTGAATCATAGTGGTGATAATGGGCACCCTTGCTTCACCTCTCTTCTTATTGGGCAGGTTTCTCTCTTATCCTCCTTTACAGAGACTGCCTGCTGATGGTTTTAGATACTACTTATCATTTTTAGGAAAAGCTCTCTTATTCCTGTTTTCTAGTATTTTTAAAATAAGAATGGGCGTTGTATTTTGTCAAAAGTTTTTCCTGCATCTATTGACATAATGTTGATATAATATGATTTCTGTTGGTTTTATTATCAATATGGTCAGTTATGCTGATAGTTTTCCTAATATTGAACCAGCCCTGCATTTCTGGTTACCTTGTATGATCCTCACGATATATTGGTGTAATCTCCTTGCTAGTATTTTACTTAAAATTTTCCTATCAGCCACTGCTGTTGCCGCCTCTTCGCTATCCGGCTCGTCGGTGTCCACAGACGAGCTACCGCCCCAGGGAGGCACCGACAAGACCGAGGAAGAGCTGGAGAACGAAGATGAGACCCTGGCAAAGAGACTGTGGGGCCTGGCAGAGATGTTCCCAGAAAGCATCCGGTCTGCTGCGGAAGCTACTTTTGACCTCTCCCTCTCTGTAGCCCAGAAAATGTACTGGTTCTCCAGGGCAGCTCTGTGGATTGGGACCACCTCCTTCATGATCCTCGTTCTGCTGGTTGTCTTTGAAACAGAGAAGCTCCAGATGGAGCAGCAGCAACAACTACAACAGTGGCAGATCCTCCTAGGCCCTAACACAAGTCTGTCTGGAGGGATGCCCGGGGCCCTGCCTCCACTTCCTGGAAAGATTTAGAGAGGATCCACTGCATCTGACTGTGCTTGATACGGGGAAGTTTCAAACTCAACTGTGTTTGAGAACTGTTGGTCGTTTGAAATGTTTTTGTTTTTTTCTGGGTTTCTTGGGCATGTTGAACCATCTGAACGGTATGGACAGAATCCTTTGTACCCCTCTGTAGAGCTGTGCAGTGCACACTGGCATGATGTCTTTTTCTTCAGTCCTCCCACTGATACCAGGGAGTGAAAGGATACAGAGTGACTCCCTCACTCCCTTTGACCTTGCCATCCACCTCACTAAGTTGCTATCAGTCAAGGGATCCCCTGCCTTTGGTGGGAGTGGGGAACAGAAGTCAGCAAGATTGGGCTCCTGACCACTGAGAACCATGGGGGAAGAAACCAGAATCTGACCCAGTGCATCAACTGGGTTTACAAGCATCACTGAATGTGTGTTCTGGGCAGCTCTACCCAAAACCAGGGAGAAGGATGAAGGACTCATGGTCTCTTCCTGGAGTGCCGGCAGTTTTCTGTTTGTCCTATGAAACAATGTGTGTGAGAAAATCATCGCTAACATTTTATAATAAATATTAAAAATGATTCCAACTCAAAAAAATTTTTTCTCTCAACATTTATCAGGGAAATTGTTCTAGAGTTTTTTCTGTTTTTGCTCTTCCTGGCTTAGGTATCAGCACCATATTTGTTTCATAAAAGGAATTTGGTAGGACTCCTTCTTCACCTATTTTCCCAAATAGTTTATATGGCATTGAAACAATTGTTCTTTAAATGTTTGATCAAATTCACTTGTGAATTCATCTGGTCCTGGGGATTTTTTTTCTTACAGAGTTCATTGAGGGTGTGTTCGATTTCCTTTTCTGAGATGGCATTATTTAAGTATTCTATTTTCTCTTGTTAATCTGGGCAGTTTATATTTTTGTAAATATTCATCCATTTTGCTTAGGTTGTCAGATTTTATATAGTTGGGCAAAATAACTCCTAATAATTGATTTAATTTCTTCTTCATTGGTGGTAAATTCCCCTTTTTCACTTTTATACCGATAATTTGGTTTTCTTCTTTTTTAAAGCTAATTAACCAATGGTCTGTTTTATTTTTTATTTTTCATAAAACAGATCCTGCAGTTACTTATGGTTTTCTTACTTTCACTTTTATTAATTTCTCCATTGACTTTTAGGATTTCCAATTCAGTATTTAATTGGGGATTTAAAATGTATTCTTTTTCTAGTTTTTTTAATTGCATGTCTAACTAATTTATCTGCTCTTTCTCTGTTTTATTGATATTGAATCTGTTTTCACATTACCAGGAGCCACAACAGCCACAACCCTTGCCACCCCCCCCCCGAAAATCAGGGCTATTCTGTGATAGGGCACATAGAATTAAAGAACAATGGAACTCTTAACACAGGATTAGAAGCAAGACATTTGAGGGGTTGCTGCTTTTGGTTTGAGGGAGAGCATAGTGTAGTAGAAAGAATATTGGATTTGGTGTTTAGTAGACTTGGTTGGGCTCTCACTTCTGCCACTGCTACATAAACCTGGAGAAATCACTTAACCTCTCTGAGTCTAAGTTTCTTTATCTGTCAAGTGGCTATAATAATACTTCCTTCCCTAACAGGGGCATTGTCAGGAAAGCCCTCTGTAAACCTTGGAGTGCTACAGACATCAGTCATCATGATTAGCAGGAACAGCAGCAGCAATATATAGATGCCTCATGGGCCTGTTTTCTCTTTCCTTGGGTCTGCTACATGGTAGAAAAGAGCATCTCTTAGAGAGAAAGCTACTCAACAAAGAATTCTGTGAGAACAGGGGCTATCTTATTCTTTGTATGCTCTACTCAATTCCTTATACAAAGCAGATGCTTAATACTTTTCCAGTTAATACAATGGATGATTGCCACTGTTATATTCACATCCTGTGAAATGATAGATGCCATCTTTAAATGACAGGGGAGGCAGTTGGAAGGCATAGAATGTTCCCAGATACCGTGAGCCAGGGGCAAACGTTGGTTGGCCTGGCAGTATAAATTCCCCTGACAGCCACTCGAAGGGGTATTTGGTCTTTGGTCTTTGGTTTTTGACCTTTAGTGTTGGGTCTGTGGGTTCTTTAGGTCTTTAGGTCTCTGAATCTTTCTAGCTCTTTAGGTCTCTGGGTTTCTGGGTGGTGAAGGGAGGCTGGGAGGTCTATGAAGAAGAGGGTAGGAAAAATCTGAATATTGCCTGAATAATGTGAGAGCTGGTGCATTACCAAACACTGATAGCGAAAAGCTGAGAGAATAACATCACCAACACAGTTGCATCAACAGCAGTTCCTATTCTCTGCCTTGGCTGTAGCCAGGCTGGGCCAGAAGTAGTGGAGAACAAAGCTCCAGCTTTTACTAAATCAATAGCCTCCAGTCCTGATTGTCAACTAGTTATAGATATTAGATTGACAGTCTCCAATCCCCATTCCTTATCCTGTTTATCCTTTCCCTGATTATAGATTATAGATAAAAAGTGTTTAACAAGTACCTTCCTGAGTAGTCTTTCTATCACGACCATTGGGAAGGGAGTCAATGCAGTCAGATTTCAAACGTGATCCAAAACAAATCAAAGCCCTATAATAAAGGGTTACCCATCCACCTAACCTTTCGGGGTCCTCCATGGGCAACTGTTAGAGAAAAGGGGAAATTATAACAACCATCAAGGGTGATCGGGGTTGGTGTTCCTCCATCATCTACAGTTAGGGAGAATACATAGATACATTCACACCACTGTATATCTATATCTCCCTAGGACCTTTTTTCTAAGGAAAGTAGGAGGATTTAGCTGTGGAATGAAGAGTTCCATGTCCACCCTGGGAAAGTTGTGACTCTGTATTAAAATTTTGGAGTGAGTCATTGAAAGAGCATTCTAACTGCCATTAGTATTAGAGAGTTGAGGGGATAGACTAAGTTGTGGTCGATTGCAGTTAAGGAAAGAATAAAATGTGCTCTCAAAGGTTTTTTTTTCTTATTTGCATGTCATTATGTTTACTTGCTTTAATAGTTTGATTCGGGGATAGAAAAATCTCCTACTCTGATACTCAACTGTCTTGCCTATTAAGCAGAAGGTGGGGCAGGTCCTTTGAAGTTGAAAAGGCTCTAGTGGTCCAGTGACAGGTTATATGGCTGTCATCTATGGACAAGTCCTCAAAGTCTATCCTCTAAGTCATAGGTCCATGAGATCATAGGCTTAGTGCTGGAAGGGATCCTCATAGGTCATGGGACTCCAAGGAGTAATAGGTTTAGAGCCAGAAGGACCTGATTTGGAATTTGAGCATGACCACTTTATGGCCTATGGGGTTATTTCATCTCTCTGGGCTTCAGTTTTCTCATATGTGAAATGATGATATTGGACTAGGTGAGTGACCTCTATTGATATAAATATTTAGAGAAAACAAAAAGTTTTCTCTGATTACTGCTTTTGTTGCATCCCATGGGTTGTGGTATGTTGTCTCTTTATTATCTTTCTCTTTAACAAAATTATTTTTTGTTTTGATGATTTGTTCTTTAACCCACTCATTCTTTAAGATTAGATTACTTAGTCTCCAATTAATTTTAATCCATCTCTATAGTCCCTTATTAAATATAATTTTTTGTATTATGATATGAGAAGGATGCATGTAACTATAGTTTTTATGCCATAATATATGTCCAATTTTAAATTTTTTCTTTTTTTATTAAATTTAGAATATTTTTTCCATGGTTACATGATTCATGATCTGCACCCCCCGCTCTTTCCTCCCCTCTCCCGAATCTGAAAAACAGTTTCACTGGGTTATACATGTGTATCATTGTTCAAAACCTGTTTCTATGTTATTCATATCTGTAGTAGTGTGATCCTTTAACATCAAAACGCCAATCATATCCCTATCACATTACGTGATCAATCACGTATTTTTCTAATGCATTTCCGTTTCCACAGTTCTTCCTCTGGATCTGGACAGCATTCTTTCTCACAAGTTCCTCTGTATCATTGCATTGCTGCTAGTAGAAAAGTCCATTACATTATATTGTGCCACAGTGTATCAGTCTCTGTGTATAATGTTCTCCTTGTTCTACTCCTTTCACTCTGCATCCATTCCTGGAGGTCTTTCCAGTTCACGTGGAATTCCTCCAGTTCATTTCTTTTAGCACAATAGTACTCCATCACCAACAGATACCATAATTTGTTCAGCCATTCCCAAATTGATGGATAGCCACTCATTTTCCAATTTTTTGCTACCACAAAGAGTACAGCTATAAATATTTTTGTCCAAGTTTTTTTCCTTATTATCTTTTTGGGGTACAAACCCAGCAGTGGTATGGCTGGGTCAAAGGGCAGGCCTTCTTTTAAAACCCTTTGCACATAGTTCCAAATTGCCCTCTAGAATGGCTGGACCAATTTACAACTCCACCAGCAGTGTATTAGTGTCCCAATTTTGCCACATCCCCTCCAACATTTATCATTTTCTTTTGCTGCCATATTGGCCAGTCTACTAAGTGTAAGGTGGTGCCTCAGAGTTGTTTTAATTTGCATTTCTCTAATGAGGAGAGATTTAGAACACTTTTTCGTGTGCTTATTGATAATTTTGATTTCACTGTGTAAAACTGCCTGTTCATGTCCTTTGACCATTTGTTGATTGGGGAATGGCTAGATTTTTTTGTAAATTTGACTTAAGTTCCTTTTGGGAAATTAAACCTTTGCCAGAGAGTTTTATTATAAAAATGTTCTCCCAGTTTGTTGCTTTCCTTCTAATTTTGGTTGCATTGGTTTTGTTTGTAATGGCCTGTTTTTGTAAAGGTACCATATACCACTGTGAAAGGTATATTCTTTTCTATTCCGGTTCACTTCTCTCCATATATGTCATATATAGCTTATCCAAGATTTCTATTCATCTCTTTGACTTCTTTCTTACTTTTTTCATTAGATTTACCAGTGCTCTTTTCGTTACACCCCATTGTTTCTACTTTGTAAGAGGACCACCCCCACCCAGTAAGAGCAATGGATATATGTCCAGTAGCAGCCTGCTTCCTTTCCTGGCCACTTATATGTAGGAAAAATGGCCAATAGTGGGTCAATATAATCTACCCTGAACCCCTGGAAGTTCTGCCCAGTGGCCTGACATCAAATGGAAATGCAGGCCCCTCCACTCTTGCCTGATGTTCTCTAGTTCTCCTAGAGAACTCTGGAAATCAAAGCCAATGACAACATTTTGATGCTGAAACCACATTGTTTATTACAACACAACACAGAAAGAGTTTATAGTTAAAGTTCTATCCCCCCAGCATCCTCTATCCATCAGTATCATGCATTTTCAAGTGCTTTCAAACAATAAAGACTATACTGCTCATGTGATATAGCATAGTGGCTCATAGCCATCCATAGTGTTTAACTGTCGGATGAAATGCTCAGTCCTACGTACCAGCTCATAGCCTGCGAATTCTGAAACCCTGCATAGTGAAGACACAGTAACGGTAGAGGTGAGCTAACTACCTACGTAAGGCTACCTAGGATATCTGCAAACAACTCATTCTACACGCGAAAGCATCTTCAACTGTTTTTTCTGGTACCCTCTGCAGTTGTAAACCATTCTCCGGTGTATGAGTAAGAGTGTCTGAGTGAGGTTTTCTGGTGATGAGACCTGAGCAGACTGCACCATGATGGAAAGGGCCGTCTGGGGCGGCTAGTGGTCTGACTGTATTAGAGAAGAGTCCGGAGGAGGCTATGAGCTAGTATGTTTATCTCTTTCAGTTTCTCAGCTTTGCCAGATTCCAGTTCCACAAGGGGCTTGGGAAGGCCCCTACTAACTTCTCTGTGGGGAACAGCTGGGGTTGGGGATAGCATACATAAATGGCATGCATCAACAAGAGAAAAGCAGCTGGGGTTTGGGCAGTTTGCCTTAAAAGGAGTTTTTACATCAAAAGATACATCAATAGGGAGAGAATTGTGCTCGGGTAACAGGTCTGCTAAAAGGACAGTGTAGGGACAAGGTGTCTGGGACACCTGGTTCTTCCATATTGGATTTGGAATCAGGAGAATTGGGCTCATAAGAATGAGGGCTGGAAGAGACAGCAAAGATCACTGGTCAACCACCTCGTTTCATGGAGGAAGACTAAGTGATCTTTAAAGCCCCTTTCTACCCTGACATCCTATGTATAGTCTCCTCAAGCTTTGGTCCCTCTCCCCTGAGGTTCTCAAGTAGAGAACAGCACCAAAGAAGGTGGGAATGTTTCTGGGTCATCGGCTTGTGTGAAACTTGTCAGAAAAGATGAAGACCCGGGCCATCCCCACTGGTGAGGACAGAAACATTTTGGAAATACTGGCCCGAAGGGGTCTCTATGTATGAGATCTCATGGGAACCTCATGGGAACCTTCCCCGCAGAAAGCTTAAATCAGTTATGACTGGTAGCCTCTGTGGCTTCAGCCTTCAAATTTCTCACCCATCTAGATCTCTCATGCTTCCATAGAGGTTGGTACCTATCAGATCCTGCCCGGCACATTATAAGGGAGTTAAGGGGAAGGAGGGAGCATAAATTGCAGAGGGAGCAATAGATGTGTGTCCATTTAGGACACGGTCCATTTAGGACTGAATCTGTTTAGGCCTGGAACCAGCTGCAGCCGGGGCGGGGCTCAGAGTCGGTGTCATCAGATACGGGGGACTTGGCCCGCTTCTCGGAGGATTTTGCGGGGGCCTTGCCCTTGCCCTTGCCCTTGCCTTTGCCCTTGCCCTTGCCTTTGCCCTTGCCTTCAGCCTCATCCACTTTGGCCTCAGCCTGGGAGGCCTGCTCTTCAATAAAATCTTCCAGAGAACGTGCCATCTGGCGCTGGCTATGGGACATGAACAGCCTCATACAAGCTCCTGAAAAATATGAACAATGATTAACAATTATTGTATAATCCTTTCTATTTTCCTTAAAAACCAGAGCCCAGGGCTGGAATGGAGCTGTGTACCAGGCTTGGCAGTGGCTGGCAGGGACCTCTGGGAGTGGGGGGAAAGTCTTGAGGGCCCCTGCCCCATGCAGCCCCTGAAACATATTGCTAAACTGTGGACTCACCACGGCTAGAGGAGGCAGTGTCAGAGGCCCGAGATCCGTGGCCAGACTTGAAGGGACGCAGACAAAAGATTGTTTTGGAGGTCTTCTCAGCTTCCTTTTCAGCAACGCCAGGGAGCCTCAGAAAAGAGAAGGGTGGGAAAAGAGTGGGACCCTGGGCTGCTGCTGATGATGACGCCACTGCCGCCTTGCTGGTACTTGCCTTGCTGGTACTTGCCACGGGCTCATCAATTTCTTTGGGTGCGCTAACTTGGGCACTGCCTTGGGCACCACCTTGGGCACCACCTTGGGCACCGCCTTCTGCACCCCTGAAATTGGAAAGGGTAAGTTATTCCAGGGTCTTTGATCTATTTTTTCTTTATCTGTATTTAAGTAGAGAAATAGTAAATTTATTTGGGTGGAAGAGGGAAAAATAGATTTAGACAGAATCATTTTCTTTGGGGAACCAGGAAGAGCCACAAATTGAGCCACCTTTAGAATTGACATTCTCATTTGTGGCAGGAGCCACAAATTCTCTATTTTGGGGTTATTTAGATATACTCTCCTACTGGATTTAAAAATGGAAATTATAACTCCTCCCCTCCCCATAAACACTGCTTTGCATTTAAAAAAATCAGCATAAAGATTTACTCAGTGGATCAATGAATGAAAGAGAGTGCCTCTCCCCACTTCCCCTTGTTGGAATTGGCTTAAGCAAACTAAAGAGTCCAGCCCAGCCTGAGATGATCAACCTTTCTCCTGAGCCACTCACGAGGGAGCAATGGAGGATGTGGCAGATTCAAGGGCAGAGCCGGAGATCGATGCAGAAGCAGAGACACATTCAGAAGCAGAAGTGGATTCACTATCAGAAGCTGATGTCTCAGGTACTGCCAAGGGCAGGGGTGCCTTGAATTTTTGGCGCAGAAGATATTCAATGACCTCAGGGTCGGTGTGCCACAGGCTGAGGAGAACCTCACTCTGCACATCAGGGGGCACCTAGGAGAGGAATTGGCACCTCAATGGACAACCATCCAAAGTCAAGAAAGGTTGTCTTAGAATTAGTGGGTTCTGCCTCACTGAAATTCTTCTAGGTCACCCACTGACCATCTATTCCACCCAGGGCTGTCCTCAGGCCTTCTCTGCTTTTATGGTTAAAGAATCCTTGAGAGATCCATCATATTCTTTTACTTGGTGTTCCAAGATGGTGGAACACCAAATACTACCAACAGTCATTACCATGGCGGGTGGGGAAGGTCATAGTTGACAAGGGCTAATAATGACTAGAGCCATTTTAGAGAGTTTGGGGCCTAGAAAGTCTTCCCACCCTCCTATGTTGAATAGGAATGGAATACTTGGGCTTCTTCTCCTACCATGTAAAGGGCCTGGAAATTCTCAATCAGTGTCTGGAGCACAGTGATCATGGCTGTGCTTTCCTCCATCCCCAGAACTTTAGTGTCCTTCTCATGCATTTTCTCCTTCTGCAAGAGGTTGGGTCCAAAAATCATAGCCAAATTGGAGGTGGTCATCCTGTTGCCAGAAATCTAGAGAGGAAAATGGAGAATGAGCAGGAAACAAGAGAAGTGAAGTGAAGAAGAAGAGTGACATGTCATTCTTGTCACTGCTTTGGTAGCTATCCTCTAATCCAATCAGATCAGTCTCCTCTTCATTCCTCACACATGCCACCCTAGTGATTTAGAGTCAAAAGATCTTGGTGTCAATTGAGCCTCTTTGCACTTACTGGCTGAATGAAGTTCCTTCACCTCTCTTAAGTCTTAAGTTTCCTCATATGTAAAATGAGGGAGTTGAAGCAGATGAGCTCCAGGGTCCCTCACACTTTATCCTATGACTAGATACACTTTTCCCACCATCCTGCTTGCTTAAAGTCTACCTGTCCAAATTTCGCCCATCCTCTAGAGTATTTGTCCAAGGCCTGCCTCTTTCCTAAAGTCTTCCCTGAGACAGTTATGGTACAGTGTAAGACATTTCTACATCTACTCCCACCCCAACTCACTCCCTCTCTGTCACACACACACACACACACACACACACACACACACACACACACACACACACACACAGCCATCCTTGGCACACCTATGCTCAGGGCCAGCATCACCTCACCCAGCCCTCTGCCTTGCCCTTTTACCATCTGGCCCTTAGGTCCAATGGTGTCCTCAGAATGCTTGGACACTTTATCCAGGAACTGCAGGATACGGTACAGAGTATCACAGTTGCATGGGGGCAGAAGGAAAATCAGCAGCTGCAAAACAGCCTTTCTCTCAGTGGTAGGCAGGCCTGAGGAGAAAGAGGGAATGAGACTGAGCCATCTTTGGCCATTAGGAAGTGTAGCTTGGCAGCTGCCTGAGACCAAAGAAAAGTTCATTATGCCTACACTGAAAGGTTATAGAGGGGGCCCACTATGGACTCCTTTCCTCAGTCCCCTCTCTATGGAACAAGCAAGTCCTTCCCAGGTGTGACCCCTCCGGCTTTGCCATTCAGCCCACGTGGACTTTATCTCAAAGTTGTTAGACCCTGTGGAGCTCAAGGGTGGGGAGGTGTTAAGAACTGACTCACTGGCAGCTCGAAGAAAAACTTGGTAGAACTCCCGGGGCACCAGGGGCTCACTCAGATCCCGCAAAAACTCCTTAAGCAGTGCTGCCACATCATGAACACTCTGGGTCTCATCCAGCAGAACCTCCACGCCTTGATCAAACTCTTCACGAAGCTGAAAGGAAGAAGAGGAGGAAGACTAAGGCACCTATCCTAATGCTCTTCCCTCCCCCTCCACACTGGTTCCCTCCTTTCAGTCTTCTGGGTAGGCGGAGCAGTTTGAGGGGCTCTGGGAAGGGCTCCCTGCTTCAAAGCACCTTTCCAGACAGCCTGCTAGAGACCTACAGTGGAAAAAGAAATACTCAAGTGCAGCCAGGAGAGCTGAGATAGACTTGCCTCACATCTGACCTTGGTTAAGTCCCTTCCCTTCCCTGGGTCAGTTTCCTCATCTGTAAAATGGAGCCAACAATCTTTACAATGCTGACCCCAGAAAGTGGCTATGAACAAGGTGATTTACAAAGCTTCAAGTGCTCAAACTGTTAAATTAAGCTCAATGAACTCATCAGACACTCTAAGGTCCATCCATACAGCACAAAGCCCCTCTGCCAACTCTATCCCTTCCCTCATGGGCCCCATAGTATCATTCCCTCCCAGTTCCCACTAGGCCCATTCTCTATCTCATCCCCCCTCAGAAGACTGGGAAGGGCCATTTCTCCCTCATACTACCAGGATCTCTCTGTGAGTAATTTCTCCCATCACATTAGAAGCTCTCCCCTAAGAGGATCTTTAGATCTGGAAGGGAATCCAACTTCAACAATGAGGCCCAGTGAGTTGAAGTCACACAGTTAATGTCAGAGGCAGGATTTGAAGTCAGGTCTTCCTGACTCCACATCCAGCTCCATATCCACTATACCATGCTGTCTCAGAATGGCAGAAATAAATAATAAGAGAAAGGACTATGTCTAACACTTCCCTTTATCTCCTGCTACCCAGACCTCAAAGCATAGGACAGAACTCCATTGTCCCACCAAGTGATGGAGAACATAAATAGAAAAACTGATTTCTTGATCCCTGTTCAGTGAATATCTTTCTTCAAAAAACACAGAGAACAGGCTCCCTTACCTAGCATTTGTCCTAATAATTCTAACTTCCCCCTCCTGGTTCTCCCTCCTGAACATTTTCCAAGTTCATTCACTTCATTCTCTGGTTTCTAATGCTATTTTGTTATTTTTCCCCTTTGCCTCTCCCTATTGCTCCAGGACATGGAAGCCAGTTCACCAAGAAGAGCATCTTAGGGGAAAGAGTCAACTGGGCAGGTCCCCAGGGGGAGCACACCTTGACTATTCCTGAGGGAGTTCCCCCCCAATGGTCCCTAGACCCCACCCTCATATTATTGGGGTTTTGTCTTTGTATCTCCTGAAATTGGTCATGTAAATGTCTCTACCTCCTTCACTCTCTTCTTAGAGCTTCCAACGCGGAAAATCCCGAGGGTCTTCAGGCCTGAAAGAATCATTAGACAAGACATGGAACAACACTATCCCTGAGTGTCACCCCACTACCCACCTCCTGCTTCCTTCTGTCATCCAGGGGTTATTTTGATGCAAATTATGTCTCTAAAGCCCAGTAGAGTAACACTGTGAAATTCTTCACCTGTATCTCCATATCTCTCTAAGAGTGAGTAAGATGGAGGTAGCAAATTCTTTGACACTGGCAGCCTTAAGGTAAAGACTAGATAACCATTTGATGAGTGTGTTGTGGACAATATGGGATTCTTGTTCAGGTTAGACTTGGACTAATTGACCTCTGAGGACTTCCCAACTCTATAAGGGTAGGGACTGTTGCCTCTCATCAAACTGAGCTATCCTAAACTCTTCTTCCCCAGATTTTCTCCCCTTTTCTTTTTGTGCTAGTGCTGCTTGGATCCTGAGTGATCATTAACTGAAGATGGTATGACTAGACATTGCTGAAACCATTCTACTGTCTATTTCCCCCACCCTATTTCAAACCCCCTCCCCTTCCCTCTCTCCCTCATATCCTTACCATGCTCCTCGATGTGCTCACAGCACTTGTCCACAATAACGGGGACCTGTCGGAAAATAGGGTTGAGCCCCAACTTCTCCTCATTGCCCATGAGCTTTACACCCTCCCGATTGGCAGGGAAGGATAGCTGCAGGGCCTCCAATAGGCGAGAGTTGCCTTGATCCAAATCGAAAATGCAGTCAACAGATAAGCCCCCCTGCAGAAAAATGGGGAGACTCTAGGGAGGGATTGGACAGTGAGGACTCTAAGTCTGTTCTCCTCCCCACCCTGTCCCTACTGGGACTCTTGTGGAAACTGCCAAGACAACCAGGAAGCATGAAATGTGTAACAGGAAAGCCATGCACAATTAGAGAAAAGTTCCACCTCACACACATCAGACTGCCAAAGAGGACAAGAGGACAATGACAAATGTTGAAAGGGCTATGGGAAAACAACTAGTGCATAATTGGTGGAGCTGTGAATTGATCCAGCCATTCTGGAAAGCAATTTAGAACTATGCACAGAAAGTCACCAAATTGTGCATAGCCTTTGATCCAGATATACCACTACTAGGTCAATAACCCCAGGAGATTAAAGAAAGAGGAAAAAGATCTATACATACAAAAATATTCATTGTAGCTCTTTTTGGAATAGCTAAAAATTGGTAACTAAAGGGATGTCCTATTGGGGAATGGCTAAACAATTATGATGTATTAATGCAATGGAATATTATTGTGCCATAAGAAATGGTGAAATGAACAATTTCAGAGGAAGCTGAGAAGACTTTTATGAATCAATGCAAAGCAAAGTGAGCAGAACTAGGAGAACAATCTATACAATGATAACATCACAGAGAAAAGCAACTTTGAAAGACTAGAACTCCAACCAACACAATGATGAACCACGAGTCCAAAGGAATGAACATGAAACATGCCACTCACCTCCTGACAAGAGAGGTGATGAACTTAAAATGCAGAAAGAGATATATATTTTCAGACATGGCCGATGTGGGAATTTGGTTTCCCAGACTAGTTATTGAGGGCTTTATTTTTGGGTTATTTTTTAATTTTCTTAAAGGGAGGGCAGGGGATAGTAGGGGAAGAAATTTTTTAAATGCTTATTTGAAAAAAAAAATTTTAAACCGGAAAAAGCATGCAAGTTCAAGATTACTTCCTGGCCATACTCACTTAGACAAATTAACCACCTTCCTTAAGCCATCCAAGACTGCTCACTGTAGGACAAGTGTCCAAGGACTCACGTGACTGCTGCTCCCACCAAGGAAGGGCCAGAGAGACCAGTTTTGGCCCCTCTTCATTAACCTTGTGAGGGTAGTACCCTTTCTGAAATAATTGTTATCAAGGCTCCCAAATTGATATGGTTTTTAAGGCACATACAATCCTTCCACGTACTACACTAAGTTTAGAACTTACCCTTCTCTGGAGCTTTGGGGGATGCTCAGCAAAGATGGGAGTCAGAGGCTCCCGGTGGTACTCCATCAGGGCTCCAAGCAGGGAGTGTTCTCCTTGCATGCACTGGCGATGCTTCTCAGTGAGGAAGCGAAGCACAGAAGCCTCCACATCTAGGCCTTCTCTCCGAGGAACCTTCATGGCTTCCCTCTGCTGTTTGTTGGCCAAGTCGTTGGCAATGACTTGGGAAAGGGGGATCCCAAAGGTCTGAGAATTATCTGGAGAAACTAAATTGGGTCAAAACAGGAAGGTGCAGGACGATAATTACATCAATTTTGGATAAGGGGTGTTGCTCAATATGGGAATTTGCAGAGTAGTCTAGAACTTAAGACTTGACAGTTACCCCTCAAGGGATTATTGATTCACATATCCAAGGTCAAGGAAATTTAGAGATTATCGAAGCAGTATGACCCTCTTATTCTACAGAGGAGGAGGAAACTGGGACCAAGAGAGAGCCAATGACTGTGAGATTGAAACCCTTGTCTCTTGGCTCCCAGTACAGATCTGAAACCCACAAACTGATCCAACCACTTGTGAAACTATTTCTCCTTTTAGCTTGTATCACCTCTGGAGAGAATGAGTACTCCAAAGTTGGCCTTTGTCTTGTCCTAAATTTTCCTTTTCACATTTCCAGGAGTCTCCCTCCCATGCAGCATCTACGACTTGGTAAACAAATTGATTTGCTCATCCCCATCACCTTCCTGCTCTTAAACATCAAGCCCCTTCTTTTTAGGCCAGGCTCATATAGCTGCCACCATTCTATCTCCTTCAGTTACTTTAGTTGTCCTTGTCTGAAACTTCTCTAGTACCATTAGAATTTATTTGACGAGTGTCAACTAGACATCTATGCAGAATTTAGGGGATTCTTCAGGGAACAACTGACAGCAACTGTTAAATTAAGGGGCAGTTGGATGGCACAGTGGATAGAGTTCTGGGCTTTGAATCAGAAAGACTCATCTTTGTGAGTTCAATTCTGGCCTCAGACATGTACTAGCTATGTGACCCTGGGCAAGTCATTTAACCAAGTTTGCCTCAGTTCCTCATCTGTAAAATGAATTGGAGAAGGAAATGGCAAACCACTCCAGAATCTTTGCCAAGAAAACCCCATAAGGGGTCACTTAGAGTGGGGCTTGACTGAAACGAGTGAACAACAAAATTTTGAGCTCCTCGGTCAATCCCCAACAAATCTGAGAGGAATGAAGGAACTGAACGATAGCAATATTGGACATTCTCACTATAGATGAAACCAAAAGCTATAAGGAAAGAAATGAAAGTAGTTTCAACATGCTTCTAAAGACAAGAAGAAACATCTTTTCAAAGGGGAGCTGGCTACCTTATCTTTCAGTGCTCGTGCTCAAAAGCAAAAAAAACATTAGTGAGAAATGTCTCAAAAAATGAAATTGACTCTCTCTCATAAGATTTGAAACGGCTTGTTGTGAATCTAGGGGCTATTTCTCAGACCACTGACTTGCTAGAGTAAAGATCAAAATCAATGCCAAGTCAGAACCAAAACCGTTCCTAACTGATCTAATTAGCTATTATGTCTAATAAATGGAGAAAGGAACAGACATTAACATGGACCATCACCATTTCCTATGGCAGTTGAACCAAAATAAAAGCAATCACCACAACAAAGAGACCAAAACCACAAAAGATTTGAAAAAAGGAAAGAAAACAAAACAAATGGTAAAAATCATGGATGTTAATACTATACAAAAAGGGTGAATGAGAAGGTATTAATAACTACAAATTCATAAGTCTACTTTCTCATCTGAGTGGAAGCTATAGATTAATCTAAAGGGCATCCTTCATGAAAATTTGAGAAAGGAAAAGGCAGGGTTGTAAAAATAATATTTTACAATAGGCAATATCCTTACTGTCACATACTTGATGTAAAGGTTCAAATACAAGATCCCACTGTAATTATTGCTCATTGATTTTAAAAAAAAACATTTGATTGGGTAGAGCAAAATGCAGCCTTAAAAGCTTTCTTGCAACAGTGTTTCCCAAGGCAAATATGGTAATCCCATGCAGGATTTCTTTTGTTCCTCTTTTGGAATAATATTCTGATTATTAAAATCAACTGGGACATACAACAGGGAGATGTCTGTATCACCAAAGCTGTTGCTCATTACAGAGGATGTCCAGAGTAGACACTGAATAGGAGAGATAACTTCTCTATCTATATAGGTGAGGTCCTATCTTCTATCCTCTATATCTCTCTATGGTCTATCTTCTGTTCTTTCTATCCCCTTTCTTCTATTTGCTATCTCTCTACCCCCTCTTCTTTTATCTTTCTCTCCCTTCTTCTATCCTCTATAAGGGATAAAGAGAAGTAGCCCGGAGAGTTACCCCTAACTATCCAGCTACACCTGTTATATAGCCTTTGGATGCAACCTGAAACTCAGTATTGAACTTGAAGATAAATCCATTCACCTGTTTGTCCATAATGATAAGTTCAGTCACCTGTGTGGAGTATTTTTTCTCTTTTACCTTCCTTCTGTCTTAGAATCAATACTGTGTACTAGTTCCAAGGCAGAAGTGTGGAAAGGGCCAGGCAATGTGGGGTTAAGTTTCTAGGCCTATCGCTCTATCTTCTATCCTCTATCATCACTCTTTCTCTCTGCCCACTATCTTCTATGTTCTTCCTATCCCCTTTCTTCTATTCCCTATCTAATCGATTTTAGAATTGATGAAATGGGAGTAAAACACGGATGATCTGACATACTACCTTAGATTTGGGGGGACTTAATTTCAAAGAATACAGAGAAAGAACCCAGCCTAAAATTCCAGAGGGAAAGAATGGGAAGGCCAACAGAATGAAATTTAGACTATCCAAAGTACATCAGTTTTAATGAGAAGGGAAAGGTGAGGTTGTCTATAAAGAGAAATTGTTAAAGCATGATGTGATCCTATAAAAATAGATTCTTAAAAAAGCATTTGTTAAAATCTCTCATGCTCTTCATGTGTGGAAAAGATGGCAGCCAAGACTAGGAGAACAGATTTGTTGCATTCCAGCTTTAAGTTCAGTTCTGAGGACAGCATATAACCAACTGAGCATGTCCAGAGGAAGGTTATAAGGATGATGAAAGGACAGGAGGCCATGCCACCTAAGGATCAATTGAAGGAACTGGGAGTGTTTACTTGGAAAAGAGAACACTTGGAGTGGGGGGGTGGGATATGGCTGCTATCTCCAAGCATCTGACGGACTCATATAGAAGAAGGGCAGGTTTGGTGTGTTTGACTATAACAGGGTAGAGCTAAGAGCAATAAGTGGAAGTTTCAGAGAGGACAATTTAATTTAGATATAATCATTAATAATTAAGAAGTGGACAGATCAAGGAGATGATTGGCTCCACTCCATGGAGGCCTTCAAGCAGAAGCTGGATGCCTACTTATCAGGGATGATCTGGAGTGTATGGAAATGGTGTCCCCCATGTAGTTTTGGCAAGGGTTCTCTTCATTTGATTTAGGAATACAGGATTCTGTGACTCGCCCCAGAGGAGTAATGGCAGAAGAGCAGCCATTGTCAAGTCCTGAGTTCTATAGACTTCTATCTCCCCAACCCTGGCCAATCTAATTCCATAAGAATTCATTAAATGCCTCTTACGTACAAGGCAATGTGCAAGGAACGAAGGCAAAATGAAAAGTAGCCCCCACTCACCCCTTATCCTTTGATTTGGTCACATCAGAATCCCAACTCCACCCCACTCCCAAGTTCTACCCTCCCCATGCTTAATTAACATCATGCGATATTACCCACTCCTGTTATCTTCCCACAACATGGCAACCCAGAACAGGAAATGACTGGAGGTCCTACCTTTTTTTTCACGAGTTAGAACATCCAACCTTTTGCGAAGGAATTTGACCTTCTTGCTTGCTGAAGTTTCAGAAAGAAAGGGGAACAAATCAAAAATATGGGTTCAGCACCATCCTTTTCTCTCTAGAGCCCTAACTAGGAATCTTTGCATCTGAGCAAATTTAGCTGGGGTGAGGAGGAGGAGACAGCCATCCCTAGAAGGCCCCCGCATTGAAAGTCCAGCAGGAAGTTGAGTCTGGCAGACAGGGCATTGTCATGGCAATCAGATGGGCCAGTGGGCTCTGGGAATGACCTGGTTTTCTTCCATTAATCTTTATTAGTTCAACACTATGACCATGGTCAACATTTGCTCCCTATTAGTGGCTGGCAAGAATTCAGATTTCAATTCAGTTCTAGAGCCTCCCCCCACCAACAAAACCTGCCACACAGCTAAGCAATTGATTTCTTGCCAAATCTCTTTCCCCTTCTCCTGACTCTCTCAATTCTCCTGTTTGTGTCAGGTAAAGAGCTGAAGGCACAAACATGGAACTGGGCATGTTTAGCCTGAAGAAAAGAAGACTTAAGGGAAGAAATTCTAGCTATCTTCAAGCATTTGAAGGCCTATCATGGGGAAGATGGATTAAGACTCATTTTGCTTGGTCCAGGAGGGCAGAATTAGGAGCACTGGGCTGGGGGGTGGGGTAGGTGCATAGAGACAGATTGATGAGAGGGGAAAATACTTCCTAACAATGAATGAGAGGAAAGCTGGCCAAAAGAGCACATTTGCCCTCCCTGGGCCTCTTCAGACAGAAGTTGGATGATCACTTCTTGGGGATGGGCTAGAAGGGCCCCTGGATAGAGCTGGCCTAGATTAGATGCCTCCAAGGTCCCTTTCCATTCAGAGATTCTCTAAAGTTCTTCACATCTCCCCTGGATAAGGGAGGAGGATAAGCTCCCAGATTTTACCTCGTCTTTCCTCATTCCCTTCTCTCTCTCTCTCTCTCTCTCTCTCTCTCTCTCTCTCTCTCTCTCTCTCTCTCTCTCTCTCTCTCTCTCTCTCTCTCTCTCTCTCTCTCTCTCGTGTCCACAAAGGGAAGACCATATGCCCCATGGCTCTGCAGAAAAGCCAGTCTGGCAATAGTTCCAGAAGTCTCAGCCAGACTTGGGCAGGATTCCGGGGAAGCCGCAGAGGCCAGGGAAGCCTGGAATGGCCCCAGGAAGCCTCCTCAGATTTATTTATTGGCTTTTAATTCTACATTTGCCTCCCAGGACCACAAGCTTCAACGGGTTTCTGCTGAGTAGAAAGTCTCCCTCTGTTTAATATTTCCTCTCCAGCAAGGTTCTCCACAGAACCTTATGTCAGCTAGGAAAGGAAAATAGGAGGGGGTTAGGGGAAGGCAGGGAGAACCATACAGCCTTCAGCCTCTCAGGCAGCCTCTCTGCTGACCCTCATTTCTCCACTCATGCTTTCTCCCTGTCATCATTTATCTTCACTCAGCATATCCTTTTCTTAATTCCTCAATAACCCCAGCCATGGAAATGTCAAGTATCACCTAGGCCTGGGTATGGGAGGTAGGTGGCTAGAGAAGGCAGAACAGATACAGCTCTAGAGATGTCCTAAGAATATGTTCTATTAGAGAAGAAAATGGACCTTCCCTCTTTCTTTGCAGAGGTGGGGGACTATGGGTGTGAACTACTGCATGTGCTACCAGGCTCAATTGATTAGTTTTACTCAATTGCCTTTTTCTTCTAGCTGCTTTATTCTTGTGTGGAGGGATCTATTTCTAAATGAAGGTGATATAAAAACAAAATATAAGCAAAAATGGAAAAAGACAAAAAATCCCAGAGCACTTTCTTCTCCCTAGCTTTGGAGGGCTCAGTCTGGAGCCAGGGGCAAAGGATGCAGTCTAGAGCAAAGGTCATAGTTCAGTAGAGCCAGGAGTCAAGAACTCACTCTGGGACTAGGGTTAGGGCTCAGTCTGTGACTGGGTGCTATTCAGCTGGACTCATAATAAGGTCCCATTTATTATTCATTAAAAAGAACAGGAGGGACTCCAAATTTCCCAAGTTGAATACTGCCATGCTGGCTCCTAGCTCTCTGCTCAGGGCCTTTATCTGACAGATTTGAATCTTACACAGATGAAAAATCAGAGTCTCGGGTGAGAAACTAGACATTCCTAAAGCTGAGAGCAATATCAGCGAACACGTGCTCTACCTCCCAGCCATGCTATGGGTGCCCTCTGTGGCAGAGGTTCTTAACCTTTGTTTGTCCTAAGCTAGCTCCTTGGGCAAGCTCATCAAGCCAGTGGACCCCTTGGCAGAATTAGGGGTGCCTTTTCAAATTCATCACCAAAGGAAGAAACACTCACTTTTAATTATGACTAGTGAAAATAAAGACGTCCATTTTTCCCATCCAAGTCCATAGACCCTCTGAATCCATTACAGATCCCAGATTAAGAACCCCTGTGGCATCCCTGACAAGTGGTCATCAATCAATCAACAAGCACTAATTATGTACG
Organism: Gracilinanus agilis; assembly: GCF_016433145.1. Taxonomy (NCBI): domain Eukaryota; kingdom Metazoa; phylum Chordata; class Mammalia; order Didelphimorphia; family Didelphidae; genus Gracilinanus; species Gracilinanus agilis. Next base: position 14,600,011 of record NC_058136.1, on the reverse strand, counting down.
TGCTAGGTGTTGGAGCTACCAAGGCAGAAATGAGTCCCCACTTAAAAGCAGCCAGAATATGCACATCAAACATGTAGGAAATATGGGTGAGGGATCTTTTTGGAGGGTGAAAGACAGTAGCAGTGGCTTCAGAAAGCTGAGCCTTGAAGGAAATTAGGGACTCTTAAGAGATGAGGGTGAGGAGGCAGGGCATCCCTGGCATGGAGAACAAGAGCCAGTACAGAGTACAAAGGCATGAAGACTGGAAAAGAAACACGAGACCAGCAAAGCAGGCTATGTATAAAGGGGGCTGGGAAAGTGGGCTAGAGCCACGCTGTAAAGAGCATCAAATGAACGCTTGCTAAGATGAGCTCTTCACCTCACGTAACATCCTGCTTTACTGTGGAATGGCTCCCACTAATAGGGAATAGCCTCCCTGACAAGCAGATTGTGAACTCTATGAGGGCAAGAGCTTGTCTTAGCTAAACTCTCTCTGTCCCCCACACGTAAAGCCTCAGGTTTCTTTTATACATAGAATGTAAGCTCCCTGAGGGGAGAGCCTGATTCCCGCCCCCCCCCCCATTTTTGTCTTTGTATCCCCTGGGACTCTTCATAAAGGCTTGTTGATGGATTGATTGACAGTAGGTACTTCAACACTGTTTTCTGAGTGAAATCAGCTACATTTTGTATCTCTCCCAGGCAACTGACTGTATTAGTGCAGCCACTCTACTGGAGGGGCGGATTCGAGAGCCACAAATGTCTTCTCCCCCTTGTGGTTCCCCGCAGGTGAAAGGGATCATCTTCCATGCAGAGAGACTGCACACATCAAGAGAATGAATGGTTCCTCTGGCTCCAGTTTCCACTGAGCCATCCCCATGCCTTCCCCTTCTTGGTCTTTCTGTTGACCTCTGTGAGATAGGTTGAAGGGCCAGTCTCACTCAGACTGTGGAATAGAATTGTCTTCTTTCCATAGCTACCTGGCCCACCTAGGGATGGGGCCCATGGCCTGGCCGTCAGAAATGGCATGTTCTAACCCTTCTTGGTTCAAGCATCCCAACATTAGCCAATGACGCTTTAGCAGAAGGGAGGGGGGGCAAGGACGTGCCACTAGGCAACGTGTTGTAAGGCAAAGACCATAGGACTTCTCATTTTAGAACTAAAGCAGCTATTTGTCATAGAGTCAACCCTCTTTATTTTATAAATGAAGAAACTGAGGCTTCAGAGTAGTCGTGCAACCTGTCCAAGGTCAAGCAACTAATATGTGATGGTGCTGGCTGCCCCTCACAACTCCTGACTACAAAGTCATTGTGTCACTATAGCACAAGTCAGAAGAGTGCGATAATCTCTGGCCTGTATGCTTTCAGAGGGTTGTGATGAGGATTAAATGTACACAGAAATGCTTTGTAACTCTAACGTTCTACAGGAATGTAAGTCTCCAAAATTTGGACAAGGCTTCGGAAGCCATCTAGAAGGTAGTGTTCTGTCATGAGAAGAGCAATGGGTTTGGAGACCTGGATGAGAATCTCAGCTCTGCTATTTCTTTTCTTTCTTTAACCCTCGCCTTCTGTCTTGGAGTCAATACTGTTTATTGGTTCCAAGGCAGAAGAGTGGTACGGGCTAGGCAGTGGGGGTTAAGTGACTTGCCCAGAGTCACACAGCTAGGAAGTATCTAAGTTCAGATTTGAACTCAAGACCTCCTGTCTCCAGGCCTGGCTATCAATCCACTGAGCTACCTAGCTGTTCCCTCTGCTATTTCTTTCTTGGGGAAGTCACTTAACCTCTCTAGGCCTCAGTTTCTTCATCTGTCAAATGAGAAGGTTGGACCCCTATGGACTCTAAGGCCCCTTCTAGCTATAATGATTCTTCTTCCAAGCCCAAACATTCCACTGCTTCTTCCTTATCAAAAGATCACATCATTTTAGACATCATCTAGTGGACCACTCCTCTTCTCCCCTCCCCAATATGGCAGATTGGAAAATTGACACCTGGAAATCTGCTGGGGTTTACCCAAGATTACACTGCTAAGTAGTGATTGAGTTGGGGTGTGAACCCCAAAACCTTGATCCTTGGTGAAATTCTCTTTTCTCAAACATACAGAAAAAAAACCTCATGAAATGAGGAATAGAAAAAGAACAAATAGCTAGCAGGAGTATAGAGAACAAAGAACTGTCTCCCTCCCTCCCCAGCTACCCCACCCCCAACAATCCTACCCTCCCCAAATAAAGATGATCCCAAACCCAGACTTCAAGAGCCATCTGCCTCAGGATCATGGGAAGGAGGGCTGTTGAGAGGGACGATGGGCAGAACTAGAAAACCAAATGATTGTGTCCTAGTATAAAGCAGATCTAATAAACATCCCTTCAAGATAATGAGAGCAGCAACAAGCTACCCAAACACCAATGTCGTTCCGAGTGGGAAATTAGAGAGACGTAAATAACCAAGCCATCTATGGATGGTTTCTCAGAATTACATTAAAGTCAACCACTTTCTGCATTATCTGTTGCCTGGGACCCCTAGTCACATGGCTCTGGATATTGTTTACTGACTATTAGCCATTATTTAGACCTTACCTTGGGACTGAGTGTCCCCAAGGACTGAATTCTCAGGAGAAATGTTCTTCACCTTTGGGGGCTTGGACTATTCAGCTGCCATTGTGGGCAGTACTGTTTGGGGAAACCTTCGAGATGGTTTGGTGGGGGGGGACTATGCTCTTAGCCCTGGCATGTCTCTTTGAATTGTTTTTCCAAATGACAAGAAAAACAATTCCCATTTCTAAGGTGACTTGGGCTTTAGGGAGGTGGACAGGAGAAGTATTATTACCCCACATTTACAGAAGGGGAAACTGAGGCTCCACCTAGGGTCACATGGCTAGTAAACAGCAGAGCCAAGGCTCCTGGCTTCAAACCCAGTGTTCTTTCACCTCCATACCATTGCCTGTTTCAAGGAGGGGCATGGGGTAGAGAGGGGGTGAGTCTGTTAACGGATGGTCACTTTTAAGATAAGTACTGAACAACATTCTGAATTTTGGCTGCCATCACCATCCCTCCTCCTACCCGCCATGGGTTTTGGGACTTCTCCCTCCCTTTACTCTGGTCATTTTTAAACCAGTCAGTCAGTATAAAAGGTTTCATCGCAATCTCCATCCCTCTGACTTGGGGGTAGGGTTGATGGGGTAGGAGAGGAAAGGAAAGGGATGTTCCTTACCTCAGAAAGGGCCCGAAGCAGCCTTGATCACATAATTGGGCAGTGTTATTACCGTCTGACAATGACATGCATTATTTAATGCCTCTGCCCACGGCAACTGGAACTGATGAAGACTGTATTTACAGCTTTCTACCTGCCCAGTTCAGTGAAATCCAGATCCCTGCCCGCTCTACAGCATCCAGCAAAGTGGTGCCTGTGGCATGTCTGACTAATGCGTGCCAGCCGGACCGTAGGGCAAGCCAAGTCCAACCGAGGCACACAGTACAGAGATGAGGGAAACTGATTCAGTTGTTAACCGGGATCTCTGTGCAGGTCCTTTTGTGTATTGATATTGTTATTCTCTGTGCTCTGCCTGACTGCTAGTTTCAAACATAAGGGACTCTGGCAGAGGGCTTGTGCACATGGGTGTGGGGGGTCTTAAGTCATTAAAGAAGGCTCAGAATTGACCTTTCATGCCAAACACAAAATACCTTCTGTAACAAGAGGGCTGATTCTTGAACCTCCCCTCCACTCCCATCTCCCACCTCAATCTAACACTTGCCTCAAATCCTTCCAAAATCCAATTTAAATGACTAAAGCAGAGCAATGGGAATCCCTACTCTACTGTGATGAATTTAATGAGCATTGCTCATGCTGCTGTTACTGAATGGAGATGTTGGGAGGGATTTTTAGCAATTCCCTAGCCCTGGCAATGGTCTCTGTCACCATGTGATCACAGTGAATTGGGAGCCAAAAGAGAACTGAGGGATCACTTTGGTGAGTGCAACACCCTGATTTGACAGAGTATAAAGTTGCCATCCAAGGCAAAGAAGGCACACTGGCACCAGGAATTAAAAGCTTTGGAATTCGGGGATCTAGATTCCAAGTCAGGTGCTTCTCCCAGTCTATCTCCTGCCTTAGCCAGCAAGTCCAATGAGGTAAAGACACCAGAAAATTTCGAGTATGAAGTGACCCTAAGGCTGGGTTTTTTTGGGGGGAGTTAGGGATCTGGATTTGTGTTTTATCAATAATTGCTAAAACTGCCCTCAGCATAGAAAATCTGAATTGATTGCTGAACTGATTACAAAGTCTTAGTTAATTGCTGGGGGGCATTGGAAGATTAAACAATTTACCCAACTGTTCAAAAGCAAATAAGTATCCAAGGCAGATTGAGGCCAGCCTCTACCAACATCCATTTTGGTTCCCTCGCTTTATACATGAGGCCAAGTAGGAGACAAGTATGTGGCAGGACTGTGATGGAAATCCAACAGCCCCTGCCTGACTCCTCTCCAGAGCTGGTCAGGCTGCCATTCCAAATTTGGTAAGAATCTTTCCAGTTGCCCAGGGCAGACCAAGGGATACTGGGGGGATAGGTATGTTGATGTCCTTTTAGTCTTACCTTTGGGCATCTTGATGGGCCAAGATGGAATCTTCTCCTGCAGGCAGAAAAAAGCAATCTCCCGGAGCCTGTCACGCTCCATCTCGGAGAGATTCTGAATGAATACGGCCTGCATCCCTATGCCTCCTCCAAATCCAGGGACACCACCAAGAGTAGTCACTAAAGGAAGCACAAACAGAGAAACAAGTTGGCAATTTCCCTTTTCTGGGCTTGCCCATCTCCAAGGCATCTCCTCTTGTTCCAGGTTGAAGGAGCCCAAGAGAATCATCTTACTGTCACAGGTCCAAAAAATGGGGGTGGGGGCGCGGCTCTGGGCAGCTGGTGAGGGAACTGAAGACAGTTGTTTGGTAAGCAAAAGCAAAAGCCCCTCACCCTATCTTCCCTCCAGTTACAGCTTTCCAGGTCAAGATCTATGAGCAGATAGCACCTAGCAAACCTGGGAAGATTGTAATCAACATCATTCCTCTCTTGGACCCAGATTCCCCCTCTCCAGGAGACCCAGACACTCCTCCCCCCAGCTGTTTAAGGTTCCCTAATGTGACACTCTAACTAGCCCAGTTAGAATTAAATTATTCAACATTTCCAAAGTGCTTTGTGTATCGCATGAGAGAAGGGATGTAAGCATTACTGCCATCCTATCCCAGAGGAAGAAACTGAGGCTCAGAGGTTTAAATGGCTTGTCTAGGATCATGCAGCTTTGAGGTATTACAGTGGGCACTTGAATCCCAATATTCGGGCACCAAATCAGGTCTTGTATACCATACACTATTGCTCCCAACCTCTATTCCTTGAGGGCTCCAAGAGAAGTCTACAGAGGAATGCCTTGTAAGACAGGTGCTACTGTTATTCCCATTTTATAGATGAAGAAACTGAGGCTGAGAAAGTGATTTTCCTAGGATCACACCGAAAGGAAATGTCTGAGGCAGGACTTGAACTCAAGACCCCAAACCAGTTATGGAGCTCTCTGCAGCCCCTTTTACTCCTAGATCTTTCAATTCTTCTTGCTCCCTCCAGCCTGTTGTGCCTTTCCCCCTCCTTTTTGTCTTGAAAGGACTAGTGTGAGAGTCATTAATTCATTAAACAACAAGGAGGGCTGATGGAGGTATTATTTTTCAAAGGCCACAGTCATCACACACTTAGAGGACCTGAGACAATTGGATTAACACATTAACTCAGATCAATTTATCAGATTAGCTAGTCTTCACCCAGTACGCCCTGAGGAGTTGAAATAATGAATAGGGAAAATTCTGACAACAGGCAATTTTGTAAGGAACTATGAAGCTGCCCTTCCTGACACCATCATCCCAGGTGAGTTGGTCTCACAAACACATAAGACCCTTATCTTTCTTGAAGCATGGCAACTTTGGATGATGTACAAGCTTGTACCTCCTAACTTTCAATGAAGGCTGGAGGGAGGGAGGGGGCAAGATAGGGAAAAAACTTAGTAAGGGCTTTTGCTTGGGAAATTATGGCCCTGGACAATCCACAAAGCAGCTAAATGTGAGATAAATATTGGCAAAGTCCCAGGTTAAAGGGGATGCAGTCTTAGTAAATCCAACATGGCCACATGTCAGCCATCTCAGAGAGAACCAACTAAATTTAGAAAAGAAGAAACTATTCTGGGATAAAGGATCCCAGAAGCCCCATGAGGGTTGGGGCCATTCTCATCTATATTTTCTATCCATTTCACTAAGCACAAGACTGCACACAAGTAGGTGCTTCCTAAATGCTTATTATGTATGTTGAGTCATGTAAACGTGGCCTATCCCACAGATTGGAGACACACAGCAGGCACTTGGTAAATGTTTGAGGTGAATTATCTTCATTTTGTATCTTCCCTAGTTTTAAAGCATAAGGGCTCTGGCTCCTGCAAGAGTTTAATAAAGGTTCCATCAATATTGTATCTTCTCCATTTTGGAGCACAGGATCTGCATGTAGTAGAAATATAATAAATGCCTGTAGAGTTTAATAGAAATAGTTCTTCATTTTGTATCTCCCTTCACCCCTAAGAAGGGACCTATGCATAGAGCAGACAACTAATCAATGTTAGTTAGATGAGTATTACACACAAAGATGCTCAATGGTTGTTTAATTGATTAATCTCCACCTTCCATTTCCCCCCATCCCTGAGAACAGAGATGGGGACACAGTAAGCACTCAAAAAATTGTTAATTGGATAGGTAGTGCACATGGCAGGCATTTGATAAATTCTTATTTAAATGAATTAGCTTGACTTTATATCTCCTATTCAGCTCTGTATACAGCAAGCAATTAGTAATTGCCTGGTATACAGTAGACATGTAATAAATGACTTTTGAAGTGATCTTAATTTCTCATCATCCCCAGCTCTGAACACAGGTACTGCATACACTAAGCACTGAATAAATTTTAGTTGAGATGGCTTTGCATACAGTAGATGCTTAATAAATGATGGTTGAATGGAAAAAAAACTCAATTTTGTACCTTCCCCAGGCTATATACGTGCTCAAGATGGATTGGTTAAATAGAAGTCTGCATACAGAACGCCCTTAATAAATAGTTGGGAATGAAGTCATCTTGATTTCTATTCTCTCTGAGCCCTGAGCATAAGTCTATGAATACAGCAGGCACTTAATAAATGTTAGTTGGATAAACTGCACAGAAAAATTTAATGCAGAGTCATGGAATTGACACCTTATTTTTTGCTTCCCCTCCAACTACAGCTATGGGTCAGGTGTTTGATACGTGTTGATTGAACATACAGTACTTTACACACAGGGCTACAACAACACAACACTAAATGATTGTTACATGAGATTGTCTCGACTTTGTACTTCCCTCATCCCAGAACATATCAGCTAGCTGCTTAACAAATGTTAGTTGCATAAGTTTTTCATACAGTAGGCAGTTAGTAACTTACTTTTGAAATCAATGATCTCAACTTTTCATTTCCCCCGTATTGAACACAAGTTTTTGCATATAGTTGGTTAGCCTCTACTGAGAATACAAACTTAATAAGTGGTTCTTGGATTGCCTATCTCAAATTTGCTTTATCCACAAGGTGCTGAACACAATAAGCAGCTAATATTGCCTGGGGAGGTTTGGTATACATTCAGCACAACATGTGATAATTGAATTTATCTCACCTTTCCATCTCCCAAAAATTATGTAAAAAGTGGGTATTCAATAAATGCATCTTAATCTTACTTCACCAACAGCAGGCACTTATTTGATCTATATTGAATTGAATAGATCAACTTTGCAAATCTTCAACCTGAACACATGGTTGTATATACAGTAAGCACTTAATACATGTCAGTTGCCCAGATTTTGCAGAGTACTGCTTGACAGGTCACAAATCATTTACGAATTAAATTCTCTCAACTTCCCATCTTCCTAACCCTGAACATAAGGATAAGCATATAGAAAGTACTTACTAAATATTATCTGAAAACAGTAGGTGTTTAATGAATGATTGCTAAATTGATTTGTTTCAACTACGATCCCCCATGGGTCTTTGCACACAGAGGTGCTTACTACATGTTGTTTAAACCTGATCTGTATACAGCAGGCACTTAATAAATCTTTATTCAATTGAATTATCTCAATTTTTCAAAGGTCCCCAGCTCTGAGCATATGGCTTTGCATATAATAGGCATTTAATAAACACCAGTTAACTAGGCTTTGCACACATTAGGTGCTTAAAAAATAGGGCTTGGATTGGATTATTTGCCTTTGCATCTTCCCCAGACCAGCACACAGGGCTCTGCATACATTAAGTGCTTAATAAAGGTTGACTAAACTGTGCATACAGTAAGAGCATGGTATATGGTCTCTGAATTGATTTGTGTCAACTCTGCATCTCCCATGAAGCTTAATACACAGTTTAATAAATTTTAGTTGAACAGCCTCTGTATACCATAGGCCCTTAATAAAGAATTCTTGAATTGAACTGTCTCTACTATGCATCTTCCCTAATCTTGAGTAAAGAGTTCTGCATATAGTCATCATTTAATAAATGCCTCTTATCTAGGCTCTGCATATAGTAGGTGCTTAATAAATAGCTATTGAATTTCTCTCAATTTTCCATTTATCCTGGGCCTAGAGTTCAAGTTTCTTTTTTTAAACACAGTAGATAACTTAATGTATGCTAAGTAAACAAGCTCTGTACACAGTAGGCACTCAATAAGTAATTTTAATTGAATTGCCACAACTCTGTATCTCCCCCCTAAAATGAACATGGAACTCTATATACAGCAAGCATATAATAAGTTACTTACACTCTGAAAACAGCAGGTGCTTAATAAATAGTTGGGTCATCGCAGCTTTGAACCTCTTTCCTACAGGGTTCTGAATACAGTAGATGCTCAGTGCATATTACTCAGTCTGCTTAATGAGTGGCTTTAAAATGAATTCCCTGATCTTTATATCTCTTTCTACCCAGAACATAAAGTTCACAGTAAGTGCTTAATATATGTTAAACTCTGTGCATAGCAAGCGCTTAATTAATGTATTTACTTGAAATTCTTCAAACTTCTCTCTACTAAACCTGATCACAGGCCTCTGCACAGAGTAAGTACTTACTAGGCTCTGCACACAGTAGGTGCTTAATAAAGTGACTGAATTATCTCAACTTTGCATTTTCCCCTATCCCAGAACACCAGATTCCGCACAGATTAAGTACTTAATAACTATTAGGCAAGCACCGTATATAGTAAGTGCTTAATAAATAATTCCTTACTTGATTTGTCTCAACTTTACAATCTCCCCCAAACCCTAATTCAGGCTCCTGCACACAGTAAGCATAATAAAAGTTCATTAACCATGTTCCATACACAATAGATATTTAATAGTTGTTGAATTGACTTACCTCAACTCTGCATCTCCCAGAGCCCAGGGTGCTGTATGCAGGAGGCACTACATAAAGGTTAGTTGGACAAGCTTTGAACACAGTAGGTGCTTAATAACTGGTTGTTGAATTATTGACTTTAACTTTATAACTCAGATTTGATATTTATCACCTGTGTGCCTCTGGGTACGTGGCTTCCCTTCTTTGTGCCTCAGTTTCCCTATCTATAGAATGAGGGGGTTGGGGTAAATGGCCTTTGATTCCATAACCTTGGAAACTCTGCTTGTCTCCCACCCCAAGAACGGGACACTGTGCATAGTAAGCACTTGACAAAGGTTAGCTAGGCAGGCTCTGCATACAGTAGGAACATAGTAAATGGTCAGGAAATTGAAGTGTCAAGGAATGGCATTATCTCTGCTTTGCCTCTGCCCCAGCCCCAAAGGACTTGGCACATAGTAGGCACTCAATAAATGTTAGTGGGGCAGGCTCTGCACACAGTGGACATTTAACCCCAACTGTGTTCTGCCCCTGGCTGGGGGCTGTGCTGCTAGGGGGTAGGAAAGGGGTGGGGTTGGGATACACCTCCTAGGTGCCAATGGTTTGCAGAGGCCTGTCCTGGAGGGAAAGAGGGCCACCTCTGTGCCTCCCTCCCTCCCTCCTACCACCACCACCCTGGGGAAACCACTTAGTATGCAGAGGCTATTGCCAAGTCGTGCTGTCTGAACTAGCAGCGGTAGATAGCTAGTGGAGAAAGTTCTGGAAGGCAGCTCTGGCCTTCCTGGCCCCGCCTTCCTCCTCTCTCCTCTCTCCCCCTCCCCTTCCCAAGACTGTCTCATCCACTGTCCAGCAAACGGAAAAATCCGCCTGCTGCTCTGCCCAAGCCCCTTAGCCCTCTCCCAACACAGGCACCCAGACACCCAGGGGTTCGTTTTTTCACCTAGAGGGGAGGCTGGGGTAAGGTGGGGCAGATATTGGGATGCGCTTTGGGGTGCCCACCATAGTAGCCCTGGGGGTTAAGCCCTTGGGTCCATCAGTCCCTCTGGCCCCCTCTCCACTCCCAGGCCCTCTGAATGCCCTGAGAGCCTGGCAGGTGATGGGGCATGGTGGGGCACTGCTCTAATGAGGGCATTTCTATACCAAATGAGAGCCTGCGGGGGAGACCCAAGGCAGGATTTCACTCCTCTCCAGCCACTGGAGCCTAAAGGTGCCCTTGGGATCACACATGGGTATGTGTGAGTGTGTATGCAAGAAAAAAAGCCAGGCCTCAGGGGGAGAGTGTCCTCCCTCAAGGGGGCAGCAAGCAGAGAGAGAGGAGAAAAGAGCTGGCAAAGCTTTTCCAGGTAGCCACTCCATCTGGATTCTATAGGGCATACTCCTTCATTTAACAGATTGGGAAACTGAGGCCAAGGGGGGATGGGGTTTGCCCAGGCTGTACTAGCTAGTAATTTTCAGAGGTGGATCTAACCCTGGATAGGTCTCTGGAGCTACTGGAGCTCGGCTTCCCCAGTGAGTGGAATTTGGGAGGGGAGCCCCCCCTCCCTCATGTTCTAATGGAGCCACCTCCAAGCAGTATCATTGCACAAACTCAGCCACACGAGGCAGTCCAGGGACAGACTAGCCAGCTGCCAAAATGGATCTTTGAAAACCTGCCTCCCAGGCCCCTCCCTAAGCCCTCAGCCTCTCTGGCCAGCCTCTAGCTCACTCTATATTCTCCCTGCCTCCTGTTGGTCCTGCGGCATTAACAAGCAGGTTAGGTTCCTCTGAGCCAGGGTGAGAGGGCCGTGTGTCCGGAGCCCACACATTGGTTGATCTCTCCTCGCTGGCCAAAGGGTCAGGGCCAATATGGCAGCTGCCCCTCAGACCACCTCCCCTGCTTCCTTTCAACATTTCACTCCCACCCTCCGCTGCCTATAGTAACCATGGCACCTCCTTGAGCAGAAGTTTCCTTCAATATCAAGCAGGTGCCAAGATGGCATCTGACGGAGTCAGGGATTCCCTTGACAAGCCCCCTCCCCAGCATTTCCTCTGGCGCCTGCCTCTTTTCATCAGATGTGGTTCCCTGGGCTCTTACTGACGGGCATCTTTCAGGGGCAGAGTCAGGAGGCCAGACAATACTTAATCATCTGTTTCCAGGGCTTCTGGCCTTTCTCTCTGCCAGGGGTTTGCTGTGTGTGTGCAGCAAACCAGAAGGACCTGAGAGATCTAGTCTGCCACCCATTGCTCCTGGTTTTCGGATTAGCAAACTGTGTCTCAGTGATTTACTGAGCTAGCTAGGAGCTCGGATCTCATTTGAACCTCCCTCTATCAGGACTCTTCCACTAGCCCGAGCCTCGGGCCCTACCAGTTCCTAGATTCCTGAAATCCCCAAATGAATAAAGATGGCACTGTGGCATGTGTGGCCCCGGGGAGGCGAAGAGAGCGCCCCCCTGGGGAGAAATGGTCCATGTCATACTTTGAACATGCAACGAGTGCTACTCACCCAGGGTTAGTATGACATGGGCTGGGAGCTCGCTGTCAAACAGGGAGAATTTGCTGCAGCTAGACATCACCACTCTCTGGCTTGCTCCTCACAGATCACTGTTGTGAAGTCTGTGGCCATGAAAGAGAGGGAAATTAAGTGGCCTCCCTAGGGACCAGCGGATGCCCCACTCTGGGCTCTGAGCCCCCGAATCATCAGGTCCTGGGAGCAGGGCACAATGAAAAGGGAAGTGTGGTGTCCCTGAGAGGGGGGACAGGCCACATTCGTGTGCAATGGCTGAAGGACCCTCCAGGAAGTGGCTCGGGCTCTAACTGACATCTCACTTGCTACACTTGAAGCGCCTCGGGTTCCTCTGGGGAGTGCTAGAAACCTGCCATTGCCCTGACTCAACTGCAAAGGAAGGAGGACCCTTCCTCAGCTACAGGTTGCAAATGTGACTGAGTCATCTTTGTCTCCTCCCACGCTGGCACTCGATGCTCATCCCCCCTCTCCTCTTCCCCCTCCCCTCTCCTTCCCTCCCCTCTTCTCTCCCCCGCCCTCCATTAGTCCCTCCCATGCTTCTAGATCTTACTGCAGAAAACTCTCGAATCCACCCTCCCCTTCTGGGTCCCGATCACTTAGCCCCACCTTACTAGAAGCCCTCAGAGCATCTTGCCTGGACCACCTGGAATTGTCCTAAGTGGCCTCTCTCACTTTCAAACCCAGATGCCCCAAATCAGCTTCCTGAAGTACAGGCTCACCAGGGCCCTGCATTCCTGAAACTCTCGGTGGCTCTCCATCACCTGCCACCCCAAATCTCAACTCCTCAGCCTGGAATTGAGGCCCCCAGCATCATTTTCCACTGTCCCTAGGCTATAGGCAGTATCCTATGTGCCTGACACACTGGATTTACAAGCTCCAAAGCCACCTTGCCTGTCTCTGTGCCTTGGCTCAAATCTCCCATTCATTCATCTAAGTACTTCCCCACTGAAAGAAATCCTTAGAGGTGGTCCAGATGCCACCTCCTCCCTACAGCAGCCTTTTCTGATCTCGATTTTCCCTTCATTCCCTTTCAGAATGGAGTGCTCTCATCTCAGGTAGCTGAGAGAGTGAAAAGGACACCAGGTCTAAAGTCAAAGGACCTGGGTTCAAAGTCTGTTTCTGAGGATTGTGACACTGAGCTAGTCACTATACCTTTTGGGGGCTCAGTTTCTCCCTGTGCAAAAAGGGGGAGTTGGACTAGATGGCCTGAGGTCCCTGCAAGCTCTAGATTTATGATCCTTAATAATTTCAGTTCACTGAGCCTCAGTTTCCTTCTCTGTAAAATCAGGGTGTGGGACTAGATGGCCTCTGAGGTCCCTTGCAGCTCAAACATAATCTCTGGTTCCAGAAACTTCTCTAGACACTTCCCAGATCCTAGTGAGTATCAATGCTATTTGGGCCTCTATATTCCCCATCCCATCTTCATTTTAGCTTTAGAAACTCTGGGACGAGGGGGCAATGTCTTAATCATCTTTCACTCCCCATCATCTGGCATTAATACTGCTTAGCATACTAGAACTCCTTAATCCATGTCTGTATGGCTGAACTGAAATCTAGCACACAGTAGTTACTTAATTGATTCCCAAAGCCCCACCCCTCTTCCCAATACAAACTCTCCCAGGGACCCACTTCTGGACCTGGTGCAGGGGCCCCTTGGAGCTGAAGATAGAATACACAATAAGCTCTGAGTCAAGCCCCCTACCCCACCCCCCCATCATGCCACCGTATGCTGCAAAGAGGAGACACTGATAGGCAATTTGTTTTCCCAATGGCTTTAAGATTCTGAGCACAAAAAGGAAGCAGAGAAGGTAAGAAATTGGCAGGATCTCCAACTATAGCCCCCTCCCCTCCCTGAAGCCTCTCCAGGACAGGGCTCTCATTTTCTGCCAATGTCTGATCCTTTTTCAAATAAATGCATATATAATGGCAATAACACACCTTGTGCACGCTCACACGCACACACAAGATACCACACCACCTCTGGAGCAAACCCTCTGACTGCAAAAGCAGGGGACTGCTTTTCCTGCTAGATAAGACTAAACCACAGAAGTAATAAGCGTCATATACCACTTAAGTCCCAGCGCTGCCTCTTCCTAAGCGCTATTTTACCAGGCAAATCACTACACCGTAATGCGCGTCTAATTCATGGAAAAATCCAGAATCTTCTCAAGGACTTTATTTATTAGAAGGATCCACTGATGCGTCACAAAATCACCAAATACTCTAGAAATCTCACCCCGACCACTGTTCACCAGCCTCGTTTGTCCATATCTCAGTTCAACATACATTTTCAATGGCTCTTAATATACTGAATACCTTCCAAGATAGGGGGGGGGGGCGAGAGAGGAGGGAAAACAGGAAATTGAGCTTATTTTTTTTAAATTTTTTTAAACCTCTTACCTTCCGTCTTGGAGTCAATACTGTGTATTGGCTCCAAGGCAGAAGACTGGTAAGGGTAGGCAATGGGGGTCAAATGACTTGCCCAGGGTCACACAGCTGGGAAGTGTCTGAGG
>NC_058136.1:14548435-14578253 GCF_016433145.1 Gracilinanus agilis | reverse complement strand
CCCCCCCCCCCCGCCGCCCTCAAGCCAGCATGACAAAGGGATTTGGCTCCTCATTCAGGCTTTTCTGAAATTTGGTTTTTGTTTTTAGTGCAATAAGTTTCCTTTTCTAGACTTCTCTACCAAATCAGCCCCTAACACGGGTGGAATCGGGCCAGCTAGGGGCGAGGGTGCCCTCGGGACTGCCCGTGAAGAGGCTCTGCCCTGAGCATCAGAGGATCGGGCCAAGATGGCCAAATTTGCTTCTTGCTACCTGTAGGAATTTGGGGATGGACGTTGTGAAACCTCCTCTGCGCTTATTTCCTCCCCTGCCAAATCCTAGCTGAGATCCTGAAGGTCCCTTCCAGCTCAAAACCCGGGACTGCAGGGACTCTCGGGCCACTTTGCCCTTCTCCCCGAGAACGAGCGAATAGAGCCCTTCCAGCACTACCTTTGGCGGTCATCCCCCCCCCGCCCCACCCCCTTACTGCTTTTTCACTAGCACTGACACCTTGGGTTTTTAGATCTCCCCTCCCCACCCCCGCTACAGAATAAATGCCCCCTCCCAAGAAAAAAAAAAGAGAAAGCGGAGGAGAAGCAATTCAGGCAAACTAGCCAGCAGCACCTTAACGGAAGCCTGACATTACAGGCAATGCTCCACACCCACGGGCCCATCCTCCTGGCCCCCCCAACCTCTGCAGAGGAGGGACGCTGGTGCATTTTGGCCAAGCTTCCCTTTTAGGACCCAGATTGGTCGTCGGGGCCATTTTTCACCCCTTTTCTTTCTTTCTTTTGTTTTCTTTTTAATTTTTAGTTTTCTTTTTCTTCCTTTCTCTTCTCTCTCAGCTTGTTTTCCCACCTCCAGCCCTCCCTCTACCCAGAGAGCCATCCCTTGGAAGACAACATTTTCCCTATCTAGGAGAAAGAAAAATGGCAGGCCAGCAAAACTGACAACAGCATTAACCAAGTCTGAAATGACAGGCGATCCTGCGCCTCCATAGTCCCCCACCAGTGCAAAGAAGGGGAGGGAGGTGAATTTGCTCCAGTTTTCCCTATAGCTAGCTTGGTCCCAATGGCCATTTCCCTCCCTTTTTGCTTTTGATATTTCTATTGCTCTGTTTTCTTTCTTTCTTCTTTCTTTCTTTTTTTCACATCATCTTCGTTTCCAAAGAGATCTCTCCTCCTACCCAGTATCTATTGTAAGGAAAAAAATCAAAAAGCAAAACTACCCGACACATATTTGAGCCTGCTGTGACAGGCAGTGCTTCTTACCTGCAGTCCCCCACCCCAGCCAAGAAGGAGGGAAGCATATTTCTCAGTCCCCTGTGGAGTCAAGCTATCTGACTCTCACTGGCCATTTCCCTCCTTTTTCTTCTTTTCTTTGCTTTCTTATATAGTTTCATTTCCAAACATCTCTTCCCTCCCTACCTACTGAGCTATCCCTTGTAAGAAAAAAAATTACAAAGAATGAAAAAAAGCTGTTCAGGAGAGCTAGCTGGCACAGCAACTGACTTGGGCAGTATATGCAGCATTCCATACCCATAGCCCTCCACTCTTCCAGCCACATGTACATACACATGGACCTCTGCAAGGAAACTGTGTAGATTCCTCATATCTGAACTGTAAGCCCCAAAGAGAGGTATAATGCTGATATGGTATAGAGGAGGAACTTTGGCCCCCAGGGGCTTTTCGGAATTCTACCAGTTTGTTGTATGCAGGGGTGCCCTGTGGGTGTGTTCCCCAAGATACCTAGAACTAGAGCTGACCCCCAAACCATCTCATGCAGGGCCAAAGGATCTGAGTTCAAGTTCCAGCTCCATTCCATACTATTTGTGTGAGTATACACTCCTTGAGGGCAGAGGCTAACTTTCACCCTTTTTTTGGTATCCCCAAAGCTTAGCATAATGCTTTGAACATAGTAATAAGTGTTTATTTACTGAATGTTGAGATTAGTTCCCTCCCCCACTGCCTGGCAGCTCTGAGGCCTTCCCTATTTGGAAGCACTCAAACAGAGACAAGACCACTGCTCTGTGAGCCTGTAGAGAATATCCCTGTTCCTATATGAGATTAACTAGCTACCAGGTACTGCCATCTTTTCTAATGCTGTGATTTTGTGAGTCTGATGGCCGAAGCAAGCTACCTCAGAGAAATATGGAAAACAGGGAGGCTGATGGGAGCAAATTTAGAACAACATCTAACATCAAATTTGCCATGAAAAAGAAACTGAGAGGCCCTGGTTGTGATGTGAACTTTCCCACTAATGAACCCTCTGACTCTGGGTAAACAAATTTACCACCATGGGCCCTGGTTCACAGCCACCTCTAGAAACTCTATGGTCTGCCTCAGAGGACAATAAAAGGTCTTTGTAAGCTACACAGAGCTGAAGACCTCTGGAGGAACTATAAAGGAAAGAATTAGGGCAGGGTAAGAGCCACCCCACCCCCTCCAAGAAGCATAGTACCTCCTTCCTTTTCTCCAAAGCAGTGGGGGCCTGTTGGGGGTACAACATGACAACTTTGATGTGCTGGCTAGTTTTGCTGGACTGGTTTATTTTTCTCTTTATTCTTTATTATACTGGGCTCAGTGACAGGTAGGGGAAGGAGAAGGATACTCTCGTAAATGAATGGTATGTACAGACAAAAAGTTATCACCACAAACAATTTCCAAAGACTAAAGAAAGAAAATGGCCCTTGGGACAAAGCTAGACTCTAGTGAAGATGTGAGAAAATATGCCTCTTTCCCTTCTTTGCAGAGGTGGAGGGCTGTGGGTTTGGAACATGGCATATATACCATCAATTCATTTTGCCGAATTTCTTTTTTTCTCTACTTTTTTTCTTCTTTGTTACAAGGGGTGGCTTTACAGGAAGTAGGGGATAAGGCATATTTGGAAAGATATCCAACCACAAGGGGGGTTTCCTCAGATGGAGGTGTGATGGGGCAAAGGACAGCCAAGCCAAGTGCTATGAGAAATTTACTTGGGGCCTATCATTTTCCATTTCAGCTAGGAGGAGTTAGAGAGAAGCATTCAGGGAGGGCTTCAGAGAGGTGGTGACCCCCTCTTCCTGAGGTATACCAAAGCGGCCAGATGTCTCGAAGACAAAAATAGAAACAATTCTGATGGTGAGAAAAGGAGAGAGCTTTCAAGGCTGACCAGTGTGTGTGTGGTCACTAATCTTGGCCCCAGAGGGGAAAAAAGAAGAAATGAACCTTTCTCCTTTCCTTGTAAAGGTGGAAGACTGTGGAAGCAGAATGGTATGTGTTTGTATGTGTCATCAAGCATGGATGATGCCTCAGTTAGTTTTGTGTAACTGAATGGATGAGGTGGGAAAGGCAAATATCACACTTTCCAAAAATGGGAGAGGGATAGAGTTGGTAAACTACAGGCCAATAGGCTTGATGTCTATACTTGGTAAAAAGCAATACTATTAAAGGGATGGTTTGTGAGCATTTATAAAGGGAAGGAGTGATCATTAAGAGCCAACATGGCTTCATCGAGAACAGGTCATGTTATATATATCACCTGCTCTATAGAGCTATAGCTCTTTCTGGCAAGGGAACAGTGTAGATACTGTTAGCCTGGATTTCAGACAAGCATTTCCAAACTCTCCAAGGCTATCCCTATGCAGAACACAGAGAGAAAGGACCTAGATGATAATATAATGTACTCAGGAAGACTCGGAAGTATTTGAGTGATGATGGTGAGAAGTCTCTAATGGGGGCCCCAGGGATCTGGCCTTGACCCTGTTCTAATCAATAGTTTTCTCTTGATCTGGATGAAGCTCTTTCAAAGATATTCCTGCCAGTTTTGAACAACACAAAGTTGGAGGCACAAGCTAACATGCTGGATGAGAGAACTGGGCTCTAAAAAAATCTCAACAGGCTAGACCAGTGGACTGAATCAAAGACGATGAAATTGAGTACGGACGAATGGTAAGGTTTCCATTCAGATTCTAAAACTAGCTTAACTGCCTGGGCACAGGTTGGGGAAGGTGGGGCTAGGTCAGAGGGTTTTCATGGACTGAGAGCTCAAAATGAGTTGCAGATGGTAGTTCCTCCCCACCACCACCAAAGGTAAATTGAGGCTTCATTAAGAGCAGTAAAGGATTGATAAAGAAGCTAGTTCCAATGTCCTCTGCCATGCTGGAGACACATCTGAAGTCTTGTGATCTGTTCTGAGAAGTGAAAACTAGGAGCACTTTTAGATGGGAGGGAAAAGGATGGTCATGGGAGCAGAGAGGCTCAGGGGAAGGAACTGGGGCTCTTCTCTTGGAGAAGGGAAGAGTAAGCTCTGTTTGTCTCCCTGTGGGTGGGTGAGTGAGTGAGCAAAGCAGCACAAGAAGTAGGAGCTTGAAGAGGGAGAAGTTCTAGCCCAATGCAAGGAAAGGCCCCTCAATAATCTGAGCAGTCCTAGAATGGGGCCACCTCTAGAGGTGAGATCACCTACCAGTGATGTAGAAGAGATTCCTCCTCAGGCAGAGATTAAACTCAGTAGTCTCTGGGGTCCCTTCCAACCCCCCAAGAATCTCTGGATCTATGGAAACCCTCTTTAAATCTGTTAAATACTCATGGGGGAGAAAGAATTACCCTCCCATGAACTGGTTTGTCTGGATTTTTTGCTGGCCAGTGAAGCCAGAGAAGGGATCTCTCTTGGGATCTGATTCATGGGCTCATAACTCTACCTGCCTGGGATCTGGAAACTTTGTTTGCTTTTAACATCTTTCACTTGAAAGCAAATGAGCCTTTTTTGTTGAGTCATCCACTATCAGAATCTCCTCTGGCCCTTAGCAGCCATCTGGTCCAGCCTAGACCTGAATAAGAATCTTCTCAACAACATCTCTAACAAGCAGGCATCTGAGCTCAACATGACGTGTGGGGCACTGCAAAGAATGCTGGAATCAGGGTCAAGGGATCTGAGTTTGAATCTTGACTCAGCCACTTACATTAACATGTATGGCCTTTGGCAAATCTCTTCTCTGGGCATCGTTTTGCTCATCTGTACAACAAGGAGGCTTGCACTGGGTGGCCAGGAGAGGCCTTCTAGTTCCAGACCTAGGAATAATGACAAGCAACTTACAATCTCCCAGAGCAGTGAAGAATCTTCTTAGGTGCTCTGAAAAGAAAGAAAGGGGGATCCTCCCACTGAAGAAGTACAAGAAAGAGGAAAAAGAGGGAAGGAGGGAAGAGAAATTAAGTGTTCTGTATTTCCAGCTTCCCAGATTGCCAGGGCTGAGGAGGAAATGAGGCTGGAGAGGGAGGGTGGGTCCCCAGGGGACCAAAAGGACAGGGCCAAGGAAATCATAATGGCAGACCCCTAAATCCAGCAGACACACAAATGGCAGGCTCTACCAGATGTCAAAAAAGATCACTGGCCAACATTATGGACTGGTCAGCACTTACTGCATCCCCCAAGTCTATACCAGGAATAGTAGGAAGGTTGGCAGATCCTATTAATTTTAAAGCCCCAAGACTGCTTCCTTTCTTCCTAACAGACTGCATTCACCCTTATTAAAGTTCGTCTCCTTCGATTCAGCAATTGCCCTGGACTGTGATTTGGAAATGATGGAGTGACTGGAGAGACGTCTAGAGTGGAGGGCGATAGGGATCTAGTCTTGGTCCCATGCAACACAACATTTTTAGCAATCATTTGGAGGAAGCTGCTTAGAGGGTGTTCTTGCCAGGTTTGCAGATGAAAGAAAGCTGGGGCTGGGGGATAACTAGCCTACTGAGTGAAAGAGTCAGGATCTACAAAACAAGTCTTGGCCTACCCTGGGGAAATTTGGAGGGGCTCCACTTGATTGGGCTGGCCTCTGAGGGATGATGAAGGTTCCAGTCTCAGCAACTCTCAAAGATAGTCCCTTCCTAATAATAATGACTAGCATTTTTGTAACACCTGCTAGGTATCAGGCACTGTGCTAAGCACTTTACAGATACCATCACATTTGATCCTCCCAACACCTCTGGTAGGGAGGCGTTATTGTTAAGTAATACTTACTCTGGGCCAGGCACCATGCTAAGTGCTCGGCCATTATTAACTTGTTTTATCCTTACAACAACCCCATTAGCTATTATTATTGAACTTTGCAAAACTTAAAGAGTTATACATAATGGTAGCTAGGTGGTATAGTGGATAGAGCTCCAAGCCTAGAGTCAGGAAGATCTGAAGTGAAATCCAGCCTCAGAAACTTAAAACTTAACTAGATGTGTTACCTTGGGCAAGTTACTTAACTACATCCTGCCCCAGTTTTCTCATCTGGAAAACGGGAATAATAATGGCACCTACCTCCCAGGGTTGTTGTAAGGACCAAATGAAATAATAATCATAATGTGCTTAGCTCTTAGCACAGTGTGTGACTCCTCCCCTGCCTCTGATGCCTAGTTCTGAGATCTGTGACTCTTGCCTGCCTTCTTTCCACTTCCCAGGCTCAGCCACTGCTCACCTTTTAGGCAGAGCTGGCCTGTGTAAAGGTGGCATTCTACCTTGTGGCACTGGAAAATTACAAAAGCTTCCCTTGACCAAAAGCTCTCTCCTACTAGCCTGTCCCCACTTTGGAGATTCCTGCCATTAAAGAAAGCTAGTTCTCAGGGGGAAAGCTATCAAAGGCTCCCATGAAAACGCTGGGGTGTATTACTCTGGTCATCCACAAAGATAGGACCTGGGGAATAGCATCCCATATATCTTCATCCTACAGCTTCCCCCTTCAAGTGTCTAAGGCCAGCATCCATAGCCTCTGTAACACCTCCCTCTAAATCTGCTCTCAGCAAAGGATTAAATAAACCTATATTCAATAGAAGGCCTAAAGACTGATAACAGCCTACTGGACTACCCATCAGAGACGAAGCTGGATTTTCACAGGATAAAGCCAAAAGCTAAAGGGACTGGAATTTTGAAAGAGACCTTAGAGGACCTCAAAACAAACCTTTCTCTTAATTCAGACACCTCCCCCTCAATCCCAACCTCCTTCAGTGGTTCTTTTTTTTAACCCTTACCTTCTGTCTTAGAATCAATGCTGTGTATTGGTTCTAAGGCAGTAGAGTGGTAAGGGCTGGGGGTTAAGTGACTTGCCCAGGGTCACACAGCTAGGAGGTCCCATCTCTAGGCCTGGCTCTATATCCACTGAGCCACCCAGCTGCCCCCTCCTTCAGTTATACTGATGGACAATTATCCAGAATAACAGAATTGCACAACTGGAAGGTGCCTCAGAGGGCATCTAGCCCAAGAAGTCCCCAAACAGAGCTCTAAAGCATCTGGGACAAGTGTTTATGCAGCCTCCTCTTGGACACTTCTACCAATGGGGAGCTCATTAGCAGTACACAGCACTTTGGGGGTCATGCTAAAGGATAGGAGTCTTTTCCCAACACTAAGCTGAAGTTGGCCTTGACAAAGTTTCTCCTGGTTTTGACCTCTGGGCCAAGGAGGAAAGGGCTAATCCTCCTGGATACCAACCTTCAGACAATCAGAGACAGCTATCATACTCTCTAAGTGTCACCTTCAGTTCCTTCAACATTCATGTGGCATGATTTGGAGACTCTTCCCCTTCCTGTCTACCCTCCTCTGGATGCTCTACTCCAGCCATAATCTGAGCACAGAAGAGGAGGAGAGTGTGACTCTCCCCTCCTTCAGCCTGGTCATTGCACAGTCAGCCCCCGATTCACAGGCCCATGTTTACAAACAGTCCAGATGTCCATTCCCTGTCAGAACCCTGCCCATTGCTGCTGCCCTGAGGGTCGTGGTGAAAACATTCCCGAGCAGGGGAAGGGAAAGCATCAGAAAGAACCTGGACAGGGGCAGCTGGGTGGCTCAGTGGAGTGAGAGTCAGGCCTAGAGACAGAAGGTCCTAGGTTCAAACCCGGCCTCAGCCACTTCCCAGCTGTGTGACCCTGGGCAAGTCACTTGACCCCCATTGCCCACCCTTGCCAATCTTCCACCTATGAGACAATACACCGAAGTACAAGGGTTTAAAAAAAAAGAAAGAAAGAACCTGGACAGCTTAAAATCATGCCTGGCTAAGCCTAAAATTCCCACAGTTCTCTCAGAAACAATTGCAAAGGCCTTCTCCTGGATGTCAGGTTAGGGTTCCTAACAATCCCAAACTAGAATCCCCTGGTAGTGAGTGTCCTCTCCCCTGACACTCTTCCAAAGGATGTTGGACAATCACTGGCCAGGGATATTTTAAAAGACACTGTCCTTTAGGTACTGTTTGGACTATATCAAAGGCTCTCTTTTTAAAACCCTTGCCTTCTACCTTAGTATCAGTTCTAAGACAGAAGAGTGGCAAGAGCTAGACACTCTGGGTTAAGTGACTTGCCCAGGGTCAAATGCCTATGAAATATGTGAGGCCACATTTGAACCCAGGTCCTCCTAACTCTACACCTGGCACTCTCTCCTATGCTACCTATCTGCCCCCAAATCAAAGGCTCTCATCCTTTGGGTCCTAGTTCCCTTTAGCAGTATGCTGAAGCCTGGGGCCCTCTTCTCAGAGTAATATTTTTAAATGCATAAAATAAAAACCACGGGATTCCAAAAGAAACCAATTGTATTTTTCAAAAGTTCTGAAATAGGGGCAGCTGGGTAGCTCAGTGGAGTGAGAGTCAGGCCTAGAGACAGGAGGTCCTAGGTTCAAACCTGGCCTCAGCCACTTCCCAGCTGTGTGACCCTGGGCAAGTCACTTGACCCTCATTGCCCACCCTTACCAATCTTCCACCTATGAGACAATACACCGAAGTACAAGGGTTTAAAAAAAAGTTCTGAAATATTTTAAAAACAAATTTCTTGTCCTTAAGTTAAGAGCCCCTGGCGTAGATGAGGTGTCTGCATACGGAGTGACAACCGAGCCCCTCAAATATCTTCCCCTGCAGTGTGGGAGATTTCTCATTTCATGCTGTCACACTACCTGACACTTGACTACAGAGAATCAGCTACAGATCTACTCCTCTTTTACAAATGCAAATACCTCTGAGAGGCAGGTAGAGGGGACTTGTGGGGGATCACCCAGGAATCGAATTGCCATATTTATATAGATTTCCATGTGAAAATGTCTTCCTGCTTCCAGACACCCTATCCAGCTCCAAATGAAATCCTGGGACAAACCACTGCAAGTGCCTAATCCAGTGCTCAGAGCAGAGAATGGGGAACCTAGAGAACCAAGTATGAGCCCTTCATTTTATAGAGGAGAAAACTGAGGCCCAGGCAGAGGATGAGAAGAACTTGGCCATCCTTAAAGCCATTTCTCGATGTCTGCAGCTTAAGACTGCATCAGCTTTCCCAGTGCTGCCCCAGCACTGTTTGCTCACAGAAAGCTTACTGATTTCAATGGCAGCCTCTTAGGCATCAGCCAGTGGAGAGGGACTGATTAGAGGTAGGGTTGGGGGAGGAAGAAGAGGAAAAGAGGGAGAAGAGGCCCCAATACCAGAACCTTCTTGGTGCTTTTGCACTCACTTATGCAGGTCTGAGGGGAGGGGACAGGCAGAAGTGGGGAATGGGGCCATAATTGGGGGGGTACTGAGGACAGCACAGAGGCTTGGGGTATCTGGCAGAAGAGGAAAGCTGAAAGGTAGGAGGGAGCAAAGATGCCAAATCCTTGCCAGCACCTCATTTTTGCTCAGGGCCAGCCCTGTCCTCCCTTTCCAGCTGCATAAACACCACCAAGCCTGAGAGGGGCAGCTCCTGTCAGGCGGTGCCAATCTCCATGGAGGAGAAGTGGCAGGGGGATGACATTTTTTGGTCATGTTAATTTACGAAGGCCAGTAAAGGGGCTGTAATCTGTGTTGGTGGAGGGCACACCCACACTAGAGAAACCACAGTTCTTTCCAACTATGTGAAGTATTGGATAAACATTATTATTCCTCCCAATAATAACAGGCTGCCTTAGGAGAACAAAACTCCTGACCTACTGTCAGTGGGACTTGTAATTCGAGTGACACCTCTAGGCCTAGAGATGGCTTGGTACTGAGCCAGCCATCTTTTCTCACTCCTTCCTTTGGAATCAAGGATATTTGTCTCAACTGGACAGTTTTAAGGGCCAGTCTGGGGTCAGGGTCAGAGCTCAGTCTGGCGCCAGGGTTAGGGCTCAGTCTGGGGCCTGGCTTAGGGGATCACTGTCATCGTTCTTGGTACAGGGCCTGCAGGGTCAGCACCTGGCCCCCACAACAGTGGGAATAAGCCATGTCCATCAAAAGCAGCCACTGATCACCCCTTCAGCAATGAGGAATACGAATGCTCCAATCAAAGAAGTCCTTTCACCACTGGTTATGGGCTTCATTATCTAAACCCTGATTTGTTATTTTCCTGGGTTACACTACTGAGCTTTGGGCTGCTTTGGGCAGTCGGATTACCTACTGTAGTTTCATTACTTGCTTAACCCATTTCTTCATATATATATATATATATATGTATATATATATATATGTACATGTATATATGTATTTTTCTTAACTAAGTTCTTTATATATAAATACGTATGAATATATACATATATATTTCTTTCCTACTTCGACACTGTATGGATGAGGTTTTTTGCCCCACCCAGGGTGTCAGCTATAAATCACCAGCTCCGAACAGAGTTGATCTGTCTTGGTCTCTGGAAGAATGGGGTTTCCTTGTGAAGCCCTCTATCCATATTGTTATCAAAGATAAACTGAGGTTCTGCCCTGACCTAAAGGTCTTACTAGCTACAGAAGGCTTACTTAGCACTC
Source organism: Gracilinanus agilis (assembly GCF_016433145.1). Taxonomy (NCBI): domain Eukaryota; kingdom Metazoa; phylum Chordata; class Mammalia; order Didelphimorphia; family Didelphidae; genus Gracilinanus; species Gracilinanus agilis. Next base: position 14,567,585 of record NC_058136.1, on the reverse strand, counting down.
TGTGACAAGTATTCTATGGCCAAGGTCAAGAGGTCCCTTTGAAGCTAACAGGCCCTTGTGAAGAAATACTCCTTCTTCTAAATTATTGTGAATTGTACTGCAGCACCCCCACCCCAGTTTCTATATCTGAAAAGGTTATTGGATACAAAAGTGGGCAATGAAATGAGGCTTTAATTGTCAAGTGACTTACATGAAATTAATGACTTCTGGGACATTCAATGCAAGTTGGTAACCAGATACAAAGGAAGGTTTAGAGAAGAAAGGGAGCTGTTGAAAGAGACTGGCAATCAGAAAAGATGATGATTTGATCGAAGGTGGGGGATGCTCAATGAGTATGCAGAAATGAGTAAATGAACCAATTGGAAGGAGATGAATTCAAGATCTTGAGAGAAAGAACTTGGGCTTGGCCATGAGAGTAAACTGAGGAAAGGGACACTTGCTAAAGACATAGAGCTTCCAGATCAGAATTCTGGAGGATTGGTAGATATTGGGATTACAATTCAAGTCTAGGCAGAAAAGATGAAGGGATCCTGCAGTGATAATGAACCTTTTAGAGACTGAGTGCCCAAAATGCAACCCTCAGGCTACATGTGAGCCTCCCCCCTGCCTGCCTTACCCCAGACAGGGGAGGGGTGGGCGAAGTGAGAAATGTCCTCAGGCATGCGTGGACAGGGGAAGGAAGCAGCCCCTTCCAGCATGCTCTGGCACATGTACCATAGGTTTGCCAACACAGCCCTAGGATTTGAGGAGAAAGAATGAATGAATGAAGCCAGTCAGCCTTAGGATGAAATAAAGCCTGATTACTCTGTTAAAACAAACCAGGCTGGATTAAGAAAGAATACTGCATATCTGATACCTATTGTATCTAGTTTACACCCTGGTAGCCCCTCACCCTGGAGTTAACTTGGCCATTAGTGGCCTGACTAAGCTAGGAGGGGTCCCAGAGAAGGAAGATCTGCTGCTAGCCACAAAACAGTTTGCCAATCTGCTCAATGGCTGAGGTCATAGAAGACCCACTCAGGTCTTCTAGATCAAAAGCCACTTTTTATCATTTCATGGGTCAGGTAGATTCCCATTAAAGGGGGGTGATCAACTGTTCTTAGGTTGGTTCTTTAAAATACTTGGCTTCAGAATGCAGGGCAGGGGCATGATATACAGGCTGGAGGGGTCTCTCTTCTCTTAGAGGCACATATTCCAGTTTTCTAAGGAAAACATTTACTCATTTGTTGGAAGAACTTCAGGTGGTCTTGATAAGGCACGAATTAATGCAAGCAAAGCTCAGGCACTAACCTAGCTGTTGTTGGTTGAACCGTCTGGCAGCCTGTAAATGTAAATGTAACAGTGATCAGCACAGGTCACGCCTGGGCGCTGGGCCCCTGATATACCAGGTTGTTGTTGTTTTTCTCCTAGACTCTGCAGCTGTTCATTCTTGAAGGGGGGGTGCAGGAGGCAAAGGAGAACAGGCCTCCCAGGTCAGTATCATATGCTGCCTGACGACAATATTCAATGCATGAATTTCAACTATGACGGGTAGCTTGGGGTTGAGGGGGGTCAGTGTACTTGGGGACTGGGCCTCTGATGCTTGAGTATCTAAAAGGTTTGTTGAAAAAAAAGAATGCCAACTGGGAAAAACAGCTATTTGCCCAATAAATTACATAAGGAGTACTAGGGGATGAAAGGCTAATAATCCTGGAAAATCTGAAGAATCATTGGATGCTTTTAACTATTTGGGTAGACTGAGGAGATGGGCTAACTCATGGTGTAGCATATTTATGTATTTTTGAGGCAGTGCAGTAACCAGAATACTTTGGGTCACACCAGAATTTACCAGTATCAGCAAGTCTAGAGGTCTAAGGAGTGCCCATGAAATGAAGGATGAAGCAGTAGTCAGGCTAGATGTGTGTGGAAGGTAGAGGAAGAGACTGATGGAGTCCATCAGGCAATGCACAAAATCTGGGCAAATGGCAGCCTAGCTTAATAGAACATTTTGGTCCAAGCTAGGATTCCTTTAAGAATCTTAGTACAAGTTGTACCCTTTTGGGCTCCCTCCACTTTTTATTCTTATCTCTGCCCTACAGGCCCTAACAAAGATGAGATGTCAATCTGAGGTAGCCCAGATTTATTGAAGGCCCATCTTAATTTCTTGTGTGAGAGGATTTTAAGAGGTTAATTCAAGAATTCTGCTAGAATTTGCTAGCTTCACCAATAGTTAGGATCAAGTTCTCCCAGAGTGTTCCCAGAGGCACTGGCCAGATGTAGGCTGTATAAAGTGGGATCTCAAGAGGTGCTGTGGGGGTGGCAAATCAAGATATAGCCTAAGTCTGTAATGACATATCATTATAGGAGACCTCAGACAATATCATTCACAAAAGGCTAAATTACTGAAGGGGTGTTGGAGGCAGAAAAGCATAAGCACAGATTTGAAATACCAGAGAAACATTCTTTCAATGACAGAATTCCAAAATCACCTGATGTGGGAGGCATCTCTCAAAGCCATACATGAACAGAACCCTCCACACACATTTAGGTAGTCATCCAGTCTTTGCTTGAAGACATCTGACTATCTCCTAAGGTAGTGAAGGACCTGCCTTCCTCTTCAAAATCCTCTGAAGCTCTTATGGCAGCTCAGATAACTTTCATTCTTTGGATGTGTTCCCTTCCACCCAATGCTCTTGTCCCTTGGGATCCTGCAAGGCAAATCTCATCCTTCTTCCACGTGACAGCTTTCTCAATATTTGAAGACAAATATCTTGTGTGCCGCGCCCCCCCCCCCCCGACTTCTGTGGTCCAGGCTAAATAGCTCCAGTTCCTTGAACTGATCTCTTATGTTCACCCTCTTCTGGCTGCTTACCATCCTAAAATATCAGCTAGACCCAAACATCATCCTCCGGATAGGGTCCAATTGAAGCAGAGGACAAGGGCACTATCATCGCCCTCATTCTGGATGCTATAATTATATCCATGTAGCCTAACCTTAGCTTTTTTTTTGGTCACCAAGCTACATCACTGACTCCTCCTGACTTTTGAGTTAATTCCCTTATTTAATGTGACCCAGATTATAAATTACTTTTTCCTACCTCCTCCCCTCTAAGAAGATATATTCTAGACACCCAGAATTGATCTAACAGATTGGGGATATGTGGAATGAAGTACTGGTTGTCTTAAGTGACCACGCTGAGGGCAGCCAAAGCTCTATCTGAGTTTTCTGTACAAACAAGGGAGCCAGATGTTTGATGAACCTCTACTTCAAGAGTCAGAAGACCCTAGCTCTAGAGCTAGAAAGAGTCTTTCCATTTTAAAGGTTAGTAAACTGAGGTTCAGGGAGGTAAAGTGACAACCAAGATTATACAGCTAGTTATCATCAGAAGGCAGATTTTTTTAAAATTTTATTTTAAAAATATTTTTCCATGGTTACATGATTCATGTTCTCTCCCTCCCTTCTTCTCTCCCTGCCTCCCAGAGTTGACAAGCAATTCCACTGGGTTATACATATATTATCACTCAAAACCTATTTCCTTATTATTCATTTTTGTAATAGAGTAATCTTTAAAAACCCAAACCCCAAATCATACATCCATATAAACAAGTGATAAATCATATGTTTTCTGAATTTCTATTCCCATAGTTCTTTCTCTAGCTGTGGATAGCATTCTTTCTCATAAATTCCTCAGAATTGTGCTGGATCATTGCATTGCAATTAGTAGCAAAGTCAATTATATTTGATTGTCACATAATGTTTCAGTTACTGTGTATAATGTTCTCTCCTGGTTCTGCTTATTTCACTCCACATCAGTTCACATAGGTCTTTCCAGTTCTTATAGAAATCCATCAAAATTCATCATTCCTTATAGCAGCATAGTATTCCATCACCACCATAAACCACAATTTGTTCAGCCATTCCCCAATCGAGGGACATACCCTCATTTTCCAATTTTTTTGCCACCATAGAAAGGGCAGCTATAAATATTTTTGTACAAATAGGTCCTTTCTCATTTTTTAAATCTCTTTGGGATACAAACTTAGTAGTGGTATTGTTGGATCAAAGGGTATGCATTCTTTTAAAGCCCTTTAGGCATAATTCCAAATTGCAGAAGGCAGATTTGAACAGAGAACTTCTGATTCTAGAGATAGTGTTCTTTCTACTGTGTCATGTTGGTGTTTATCTAGGAAATCATCCCAGAAGGACATCATCTCTAATTTCAAGAGTCTACCTAAGGAGGTAGATTTATTAATGAGTTCTTAAATATAATAACAATAAATCCAATTTCCATTGTACTTTAAGATGTACAAAACACTTTTCTCACAACTTATGAGTTAGGGAATGCAAATATCATCTCTATTTTGCAGATAAAGAAACTGAGGCCCTGAAAGAGGAAGTTATTTGTCTATCGTCACTCAGCTAACAAGTGTCAGGGCAAGGTTTCAAATCTCAGTCTCCTGATCCCATATCAAGACCTATTTCTGCTCCACAACACACTTCAATTCCTACCAATTAAGGCTGTGTAAGAATATCTTGAGTAGAGATGAGTTCTCCACTATCAAAGGTCTTCAAGATGAGACCAGATGACCACTTATTGAGAGTGGTGATTCCTATTCAGGTAAAAGTTGAATTAGATGCCCTCTGAGGTCCCTTCTAAATCTAAGATACTATGAATCATATGGCATAGGGGATGTGGGTTCACCCCTAGAACTAGGTCTAAAGTAAATTCACAAAGTCAGCAGGGAGTCTGCATATCTGGAACTAAAACCAGCCTGGCACAATTGAGATACTTGAGGTCGAGGCCAGACCCTAAATACCATTTAAGACCATGAAATCTGGAGCTAAAAAGGCCCTTAGAGGTTATCTACTCTAACTTACTCATTTTAGCAGAAAAACTGAGGTCTAAAGCAAGTAACACAGAGCTCTAGAAATTTCCTCCCTTGACAGAATTCTCAAATCTGGTCTTAGTCAATTTCTCTGGTCTACCAGAAGTATTTTCAGCTGCTTTTCCTGAGCCTTGGGGCCATGCCCAGTGGTTGTCCTGAAACCTGAGAATTAATTATCTGCTGTGTCAGTCCCTGGAAGCCAAAAGACCCATAGAAGAATCACTATACCTTGCTTAAAGAAATTTAAGTGAGCCAGCCAAATGAATTCTAATCCTGTTATTAGGTTTTCGGCTTTGGCCCAAACCCTGAGCTCAAGAGATTTAGGGCCCTTGTAAACTGAGTTGTTCAACAATTATGTGGATGAGGCAACTTGGGACCAATAAGACAGATCTTTTCAGGACACAGATATATGCGTGTGGAGCCCTAGTCAGTGTAAAAGACATGGTCCTCCCATCTGATGCAGAAATTGCATCTGATAGACTTATGCCTTGCACACAGTAGGTGCTTAATGTTTGCTGAATTGAGAGACTTAAAGGTCTTATAGGGATAAGGATGCCACACACACCCCCACCAGGTGCCAACTCAAAGACACACAAGTTAAGAAAGTGCCTTTAACATAAGAATGCTGCCTTGTCAAAGGAAAAACCTGCTCCCAGGGAGCTCTCCATGGTCCTAGTCTGTCTCCTGAAGTTCTTTCTAACCAAGGGGCCAGAACTGGTTTGTTTCATTCTCCCCATCTCTCTTGTTCTCTCTCCCCACTCGCCTCTGTCTCTTCAACTGCTTTAGTCTAGCAAAGAGCTTTTCTCTATGCCTCAGTTTCTTTTTTGTAAAATGAAGGAGTTGTCCTAGATGGGCTCTGAGGTCTCTTCAAATGCTGAAACCTATATTCTTGCCTTAAACCTTGCCTGTGATCTATTCCTGATCACAGATACCTCCTGTTCTTCAACTGATATCTCCAGTAATCTGCATGCACTAATCTGTGTCTAACCTGACCTTATCTATCACCTTTCTCTACAATCAGCCTCAGCCATGCCTAGTTCTCCAGGTTGGTTTCTGCCAACTTTCCAAGACCTGCCTATAAGATATAGGAAGATTGAGAGCTATAAATTCACATCATCAACTGACTAGAAAATAACACATTGCCAATCCAGAACCTTGGTTTCCCTGACAGATTGCTTAAAGGTGGCACTCAGTGGCAAAAAGTACAAAAAGACTATTTTGGATATCATACCAAGCACCAAGAATTCAACTTCGGTTCAGAATGGCCTAATGTAGAACATAGGGCCTCCTGTTCACTCTCCTGTGGAGGTACTATTACCTCCTGAAGGACAGCTTAACACTAGAATTGATATCTGCAATTTTGTAGTAGACACCATCACCAAGGAAGGCCAAGAAGGAACTGAAACGGATCTAGAAGAGTGTGATTATTATAATAAGGGAGACCAAGTCATATAAGGATCAGCTAAAGGCCCTGGTGGCTGTTCAGCCTGGAGAAAGGAAGCCATATTCATGAGAGCCATCTTCAGATTTTCAAATGTCTATCATATGGAAGAGGGATTCAACTTGTTCTGCTTAGCCCCAGAAAGCAAAACAAGCAGCAATAGGTAGAAGGTGCCAAGATTTGGGTTTGCTGCAAAGACAAGCTTCCTAATAATGAAAGTTGTCCCAAAATGGAGGAGCAAGTTTGGGGACTCAGTGGAATCTCCCTTGGTGGAGGTCTCCTAGTAGCAGCTAAATGACCACTTCTCAGAGATGTTGTGGAGCAGAGGTATCTAACTCATGGCCTGGACTCACCAAGCCCTCTGATGGAATTAGATTAAAATGGACCTGGGAAATGTCTAACAAAATAAATCAAAATATAATACAATCCAGGTGATGCAATTTTGTGAATTTCTAAGGCAATATGTGGCCCACAGGTATCTGTTTATGTTTGAGCTTGACACTACTGTGCTAGAAGAAATCCCTATTCATGTATTTCTTAGATTAGAGAGCCTGTGAGGTCCCATCAAAAGCAGAGATCCTGGGATTCTAGAAGAAAGTCTAATGAAGGCTCAGCATCAGCCTTTGAATTCAACAATTCAATCAATAAACATTTATTTGGTATTTAATAGGAAGGAAGCAAACACTGTGCTAAGCAAAAACAGTACCTTCTCTCAAGGAGCTTACATTCTTTTTTTGTTTTGTTTTTAAAACCTTATCTTATGTCTTTGAATTGATACTAAGTAGTGGTTCTAAGGAAGAACAGTAAGGGCTAGGGTTAAGGGTTAAGTGACTTGTGCAGGGTCACATAGTTAGGAAGTGTTGGAAGCCAAATTTAAACTCAGAACCATGCCCCCCAACTCCCTAAACCTCTCCCCCCATCTCTAGGCCTGGTGCTCTATCCACTCTGATACCTAGATGCCCCAAGCAGCTTACATTCTAATGCAACTTGACAACCACTTATTAAGGCACTAAGCTAGGTGTGGAAAATTAGAAGATAAATGGGAAATCATTCCCATCCTCAAGCAACTTCCATTCTCCAGAAGAGCCAGCTCTCCCCACTCAATGCCCCACTCTTCACTTAGCACAATATCTGGCACTCAGTAGATGCTTGATAAATATTGAATGATTGTTCTCCTAAATGACTTTCCCAAAGCATCTCCAGCATCTACTCCTGATTCAGGGGCTAGCTCAGAGACCTCAGAGCCTACCCTGATACCTTCTGTCACATTTTCTGAGCTGCCACCAGAGCCACATCTGAGAAGTGGCACTCTAAAATCAGACATAAAGAGAAAAATCTGCTTTCTCTAGCACCTGAAAGTTTCCCAAGGGCTTTGCTCACAACATCTATATGAGGTTGGTAGTAGAAGCATTATTAAATCCATTTTATAAATGAGGAAACAAGGCCTAGGAAAAGGAAATGCCTTGCCCCAAAATACTTATAATAAATGTTGGAATACCATTTAAACTCAGGTCTCTCCTAAGTGCACATGTAATGTTTTTGTGGTTCTGTATTGAGCCATGATGTCCTTAGTGCTTGCCTCTCATGATGATAACCTAAGTGTCTGTTAGCAAGGGAATGGATTCAGTACCATCGGGGGAGTCAGACCTTCCACTAGATCCAGCCATCAGGAGATAAATACCTCTGCATTCATGGGGAGAGTGACATATTGATGCAGGAAATCTAAGGCATGATTTGGGAGAAAGTAAGGACTGTGTAAGTACAGTTGGGACTATAAAGGGACATGCAATGATGAATGGAAAGGAATAGGCTATGGTTTCTCTGGTCTCCCTTTCCCAGGTGCTATTGGTGACCCTAGGTCAGAGGCTTAGGGAGAGCCAGTAGAAAGAGAGCTGACTCATAGACATAGACCCTGTGTTCCAGCTAAATCACTTCTCTTAGTTTCAGTACTCATTATAAAACAGAAAAAATAATACTTTTGATATGAGACAACATGGCATAGTGGTTAGAGATCCAGGGTGGGTAACTACAGTCAAGTCTCTTCACCAATTAGCAGCTCCAGACAATTCTCTAAGACTACATTTTAAACAAGCCCAAGGTGTTTCAATGGTGGGAAGGGAGAGAGGGGAAGGAAATAACATTTCTATAGCACCTACTATGTGCAAGGCACTGTTAAGCACTTTACAACTATTATTATTATTATTATAGATAATAATACAAGTATTATTATTATCCCCATTTTATAGATGAGGAAACTTGAGGGTCACACAACAAGCATCTGAGGTTGGATTTAAACTCAGGTCTTCTTGATTCCAGGCTCAGCACTCTGGCTACTAAACCATCTAAAGGGAGTTTCCACACAGGGAGTTCCTCATGCTGATGGAACAATAAATCTAGAACCCCACCCTCATCTTTATGCCTGAACAAAACAATTGTGTCTCCTCCCTTACTTTGCAATACCAATGTATCATGACTAGCAGCCCCGCACATGTTCAGCTTGATAACATGCTAATAGCCATATGAGGATTAAGCTAAAGAACTGAGGAGCTTTCTCCTGGAGAAGCCAAGAGTTAGAAATGAGGTGGGGGGTGGAGAATGAGAGCTGTCTGCTCTTATTAGGAGAAACGTTATATGGAGGAGAGACTGGACTTGATCTGCTGGGCCCCAGAGGACAGAACCAGCTACAACCAAAGGAACCTACAGGGATACCGATTTTAGCTTGATATAAAGGAGTAGGACTAGATGAAAACTCACCCAGGAAGGATAGCAGAGAGAGCTTGACATTGATTTCATATGGGTATTGGAATAGCCTCATCAATAAATGCTTGGGGATGGATGCTGTGGGACCCTTGTACAAATCACTTTACCTCTCTGGACCTCAGTTTCCTCCTCTGTAAAACAAGAAGCTTGCACCAGATGACCTCTGAAGTCTCTTTCAGCCCTATATGTATGAGCATGAGTCTTCTAAGTACTGGAGCTACAAGGCAGGGGAAAGCTTCCCCCAAATTAGAGCTGTTCAAGTGTGACAGACTGCCTCTTGGAGTACTGAGTTCTCTTATCACTGCAGAACATTACAGAAGGTCTCTCTGGCCAGGCAGAGGTTGACCTAGATGGTCCACAAGGTCCCTCCCAGCCCAGGGACTCTGTGCTCTGTGGTGATGAGAAGGCAAACTGCATTCTGTCCCAATCCTTGTGTTCCTGAGCTCCATGCTCCAGGAATTAAACTCACATCTTATCGGCCCCTAGCCTGCTGGGTTGGCTGGTGCAGACAGTCCTTTATCTTCTCAGAGATTGAACCTGGCTGGCATAGTAACTGCCACCAACCCTACAAATTGCTATGAAGCAGATAACGCCATACCTCTCCCTTGTAAAGAGTGTTCAGGATCTAACAGATTCATCTTCACTAACAAATAGTCCAGTGAGAATAACAGCCACAAAAAAATCCTCTGTGTTCTTTGGCATTAATAACAGCATGGAGTTTGAGCTACACATTTGTTCAGAACTCCCTTCTAAGTCTTCTTCCAAGTCAGATCCTTCCTCTCAACTTTTTCCATTTCAGACACTTGTTCTACCATCCTCCCTGTCACCCAGGCTCAGAAAACAGAGGCCTCCTTTCACTTTTTTCCCTCCTCCTCCTTTTCCTTCCCATTTCTAATCAATCACTGAATCCTAGAGATTCTCCTTCTTCCCATCTGCCCCTTTCATTCCCACTGCTACAAACCCTTGTTTAGTACCCCCTCCCCAAACTCCTCTTGCCTAGACAAGAGTGATAACCTCCTAACTGGTCTCTCCATCTGCAGTTGCTCCCCACACCAATCCATCTTAAACAGACTGTCAGCATAATGTTTCCTAATGCATAACTCTGAGCACGTCAGTCCCTTGCTCAAAATCTTTCAAGGCTTCGGCATCGCCTATCAAATAAAGTTCATACTCTTTAGACTGGCATTTAAGGTCCTCCACAAGCTGGTTCCCACTGGTCTCTTCTCCCACTGCTCCCTCCCTTACATACCCTTTGCTCCAGACAAATTATTCTTCCCATCCTTTCTCACTAAAATCTACCCCACTTCCTTCAAGAAACCTTCCTTGATACCATCTAGGCTAGATATAACTTGGTGAAGACACTATGATGGGGGCTCTTTTCCAAGCTTCTGAGGGCTTTTTCAACTTGAAAATTCTGGAATTCTGGGATTTTGTCCCATCATTGCTTCAGTCTCAGGGCAATAGTGGTTTTTTTTTCTTGGCAAGCCTTCCTCTGGAGTTTGACAGCACAGATTTCTATTTCGTTCTGCACAATGACTCTATTAGTCAGTTTTGCATAACTCTTTTCAGGGAATGTACTTCGTGCATGCTTTTGCAAGTGTGTCTGGTGGGGATGTGTCTGCTATGTCAAAACAGAATGCATCAAAACAAAGCAAATAGACTTAGCATAATGACTTGTTTTGTGGATATTCAAAATTTAATGTAGCAGAAAGGGCACTGGATTTGGAATCAGAGATCCTGGGTTCAAATAACAATTCTGCCACTCACTCAGCTGAGTCTGTAACTAGGGTACGGTAAATGAGTCTTGGTCCAATACACCAACATTTACAAGGTGCTGATAGTACTTGTTGCCCCTTCAGCAGCATAGAGACAACTGAGTTAAGCACTTCATTAGCAATAGAAAAATCCAAATGGGAAACCACCCTTGGCTTTATCCCTGCCTCTTCCTAAGGCTGCACTCCAGGTGAGCTCCTTCCCTAGACTACAGGCATACCCTCCCCAACAGAGAATGAGAGAGCATGTTTCATGCTACAATAGTTGCTACTTAAGACTCTGAAGTTACTACATTGGTTTCCTCCTAGGTAAAATGAGAGTATTGGACAAGATGGCTCAAAAATATCATGATCTCTTTTGAGTGACTTGAATCTTCTCTTTTTTCTTTATTCTTGGGATGTAAGTAGGTAAGCTTTTAAAATGGAGAAGATTAAATTACTCAGGCTGGTGCTGGGTTTGGTAGTTTTTTGCAACAGAATTGGTTAGAGGAGGTAATTGAGTAGGGTCAAAATAAGAACCCAAATGGAGAGACCAAATGTCTCTTCAACTATTCCCAAGTCAGGCCCTCACTGGGCAGAGCTCAAGTATTTCATTTATAATTGATTCCTAAAATGAATTTCCATAACCTCTTATCCAAAAGTGATCATGATACCCCAATTCCAGTCATAGGATGAGAAATGATGGAGAGCTACAAGGGGCATCAGGGGCCTTCTAACCCAACCTCTTGTAATATAGGATCAATAAATGTGCCATGTTGGTCTGGGGCAACCTGTCAGTTACCTGGGTTGGAATGTTGACAGTGGCATGAGACACAGGGCAAAGCACCAACTGCCAGTTGGGCCAAGAGTATATAAAGCCCTGGAGACCCAGGGCTGTGCTCTGTTCTTCCCTGACCTCTCCCCTGATCACTCACTTATCCCTTACCCCGTGGGGCCCCGGGTTGGTGGGAGTGAGAATGTGGGTTGCTTAGGCCTAGAATAGGGTTTAAACCAATCCTGCAGAACAATTTACCAATACTATTAGCACAACTGGCAAATCCTTTAGTCATTGATAACTTTATTATCCAGAGACCACATCACTCTGACCCAGGTCTGCCAGTTATTAATACTATATTATACTCCTCATTTTGCAGATGTGGAAACAGAGGAAAGCAAAATGATTTGCCCAAAATCATGTAAGTAGTTAAACATCAGGAGTGGGAACCAACAACCTGTGTCTCCAAAGTGAGAGCTCTTTCTACTGTATTGTGTGATTATCAAGGATTTTAAAATTGTTCTGCTATTTTATGGCAGAACATAAAATTGTTCATAGGGTGAACTTGGCTAAGATGGCCCATTGTGCCAAATTCTGCATTAGAAAGAGCACTGGATTTGACTTCCAAGTTCTGACACAGGAGGCATCACAGGTTCCCTTTATGTGCCTTTGTTTCCCCCTCTGTAAATGAGGATAATGTCTGCACTACCTTCCTCATGGAAATGTTGTAAGGATGAGGGCAGGCAGGGCTTTGCAAATCTAAAAATGTTAAATAGATATGAGATATTTTTATTATCATTTCAACGAGGTTTAACTATAAGCAATAAAAATTTAAATAATCCAGGAGTTCTTAACTTGGGGTCCACAGACCAACAAGGGATCTAGGAGTAGATTTCAGGGGAGCTCTGTAAACTCAAATGGGAAAAATTACATTTTTATTGTCACTAACCTCTGATATTCATAATTCCTTTCAATTACTAATTTAAAAACCAACAACATTATAATAAGAAGAGATGCATAGGCTTTTCCAGACTGCCAAAGGGGGTCCATGACACCAAAAAAGGTTAAGATTGCCTGAACTAATCAATTCTATTTTCTAGAACACATTTTGTTGGGGGAAAAGGATTTGTTTAACAAAGGCACAACTGAACGCAGCTGAAATCTTTGCCTCATGGCCTAGCCCCCAGAGAATTAGTCTGGCCAGCTTCAGGGAGGCCCATGGGGTCTTATTAAATGTTGATGAGTCATTTTTCAGACTTTTCAAGGAGGGGGGAACCAAGAGGCATAATATAAACTGCTCTGACCATTCTCAGCTCTTTCGATTGGCTGTGCTTGGCTTCCTTTGCAATTGGAATGCAAGGCAGCTAAGGCAAGCAGCTTTGGCCAGCACAGTCTGGAATAGGAAGACAGGACTCAAAGGATGGAAAGATAGTGAGTGAAATGGAAAAGAACATTACCAGGCAAAGTAGACTCATAACCTCAAATAACTGAATTCAATCAGCTCATTTAGATAAGAAGGAAAGAAAATTCCTGATCAAACCTGAAATTGTTTTGAGTGAAATGTGGATGTTCCCCACAGTTAAGGAGCCAAGGTGGAATAGTGACTAGAGCATCAAATTTGGAATAAGATAACCTGGGTCCAAATCCCAGCTATATGACCTTGTTACCTTCTCTAGGAATTAGCTTTTTCCTCTTTAAAATGGATGGGTTGGTAAGGAGCTTGGCACTAGAGGAAAATAGAGAAAATGCATCACCTTCCTTTCTTTACAGAGGTGGAAACCTAGCCCTGGTCATTGTGTTGATTATTTTGTTGAATTAGTCTTCCCCTCTTTCTTTTGGTGCCTGAAATACAGCAGATACTTAATAATTGCTTGATGATTAATTTATTAGTTGATTATAAGGGATGGTGTTCTAGGAGTGATGGTGAATATATTCAGAAATGAAGGTGATGGAGGAATAAAGTTATCAATAAAATTTTTAAAAAAATAAAATCAAGTGAATGGGATGTACTAGATCAAGGGTTCTTAACTTGGGGTTTGTGAACTTTGGGAAATAGTTTGATAACTGTATTTCAGAATAATTGGTTTCCTTTGTAATCCTCTATTTTATTTTATGTGTTTAAAAACATGAATCTGAGAAGGGGGCCAAAGTCTTGACCAGATTGCCAAGGAAGATGGGATGGTCCATGACACCAAAGAAGGCTGAGAATCCATGGAACCGATTATCACGGAGGTCCCTTAAAGTCCCAAATTTATGATTCTTTGATTCCCCCAAATTTGACTTCCAGCTAGTTAGGACATTTCTCCAAACATACCATGCTCATTTCTAGCACTATGCCTTATCTGGTGCTCTTCCTCCCCTTCTGGAATGCCCTCTCCCCTACCCCACATAAAGTCAAAGAATTTCAGAGCTGTAAGGAACTAGAGGGGCAATTCTGATTCAATCAGTACCTTGCTGAGGATTCTGTCTACAACATTCCCTCAAAAGTGGTCACTCAGCCTTTGCTTGAAGAACTCCAGTGAAGAGAAACTGACAAATCCTAAGGCAACCCATTTCACAACTGGACAGTTCTTGATATCAGAAAGTTCCTCCCTATATTGAGCCAAAATCATTCTTTTCCACCCTCTACTAAATAATTCTGCCCTCAGGGGCCAAGCAGAACAAATATAATATTTCTTCAACATGACAACCTGACTGAAATGACTGAAAACAAAGATCTTGTCCACCCCGAGTCTTCTCTTCCCCAGCTTCTCCAGGCCCTTTTCTCTCCCAGTTCCATTGCTCTCTCCATGCGCCATATTATCAATGTCTTTCCTAAAACTCAGTGTGTCTCAAACCAAATATAATAATCTGAATGAGGCTGGATCAGAGTGGAGTACAATGAAAGTATCATTCACCTTGATCTGAACTCTATGTCCTTCTTCTTTAACAGAGTCTAAGAATGCACTAGTTTTATTGGCTGCCACAACATGTTGACTCAAAATGAAGTTTCAATTCACTAAAAAAATCCTATCTTTTTCAGAAGAACTACTCTTTAGGCAAGTCTCTTCAATCTTGTATTCATCAAATGGCTTTCTAAACCAAGGGTAAGACTTTACATTTATTCTTATTATACTTCATCTTATTAGGTTCAGCCCAATATTCTATCCTGTTGATCTATTTTATATCCAGCCCTTGTGTTAACTATTCTGCTCATTTTTGTATCATCAGCAAATTTGCTAAGTAGTGTCTTTATCCATTTCACTGATAAAAATGTTAAACAGCACAGTGTTGGCTCAAGTACAGAGTTCTGGAGCAACACTGGAGACTGGGCACTTCCAGCAAGATGATATTAGTCCATTAATTTTGCTTCTCCTGGCTCTGGTCATTTTACTAGTTCCACACCCACCTAACTGTATTATCATCTAGCCCCATAACTCTCTATCTTACCCACAAAAATAGCTTGGTGAAAAATTTGGGTAAAATCTAGGTAAACTCTATAGTATTCTGATCTTGTAACTCAACAAAAAAGGATATGAAGTTAGTTTGGCATCATCTGTGCTTGATGAAAAGATGTTGGCTCTTTCCACTTCTTTTTTCAGGTGTTTATTACTACCTCTTAGATAATAAGTTTTTGGAATTTTTCTACTTCCTTTTCAGGTGAAAACCCTTTTGATTAGATTTCAAGATTGCAGGCAAATACATTTGTACCAGCCCCTCTAAGGCAAGGAGCCTGTAATGTCTCTATTTAAAGCCATGATCCTTAAATCCAAATCTTATTCTCAAACACCATCTTCTTAACCAGCTCTTCTTTTTCTTCTTCTCTCCCCAGGGCCTTCTGTTAAAGTCTTTCTCCTCCTCTTGGAGTCCTTTCTCATTTCACTCATATCTATCTCCTTCCCCTCCTCCTTTTCCTCAAGTCCTCCCATTGCTCCCCTAATCCTCCAAATCCTTGAAATCTCTCCTTTTGTACAAATTATAGATTTTTATTAGTGATATCAATATTGATCCAAAATTACTGGATAAAGCAAAATTGTTATCATGCAAATCACAGAATTTAAGAATCTAAATCTCATTCTGCATAATTTTCTCTCTTCAATTCAAGCCCTAGTCCTACCCCTCTTTCCATCCAACATTCCGTCTTCAAAGTCAGAGGTCCACAGTTCTCCAGCATTCTTACTGGTAACCCTTTTATAGTCAACAAGAACTTCTGTGGCAAACTTCTCATTCCCATCTACCTTCTCAAGTACACACATCCTTCAAGATCCAGCTCAAGGCTTACCTCTTTGAAGTCTTTCTTGACTTTTCCAGCCCCCAGTTCTCTTTGTGAAGCAGCCACAAAAGTGCAAAACAATCAGGGTTTGATAATGGAAGACTTTTTGAAGAGGAGGGAGATGTCAATGACAATAATAACGATCACTGAATCACTTATAATGATGGCTAAGTCATCACGTATCACAATGACAATGTTCTCAGATATAAAATGGAGAGAACTCTGGGGAATTGCTGAGCCATGAATCAAACTCTGTTTTACATGAGCAAACACGAAGTAAGGCTAGCATAGAAGCAGAGTCAGATCTCTGTATCATAGGAACAAAAGTTCCAATTCTGAAAACACATTAAGGTTCACAAAGCACTATCTTTGCAATGACCCAGGGAGGGAAGCAATGATTTCCCCCTTCCTAGAAATCAGGAAACTTTCCCCTGATCCCACAGCTGGTAAACATCAGGACCAATGGAAAAAGCAATGGATTTGGAGTCAGAAGACCTGAGTTCAAATATTAATTCTAATTAATCATGTGACCTTGGGCAATTCATTTCCCTTTGGGCAGCCTCATCTTTCTTATCTATGAAATGAAAAGACTTATTAGTAGAAAGAATAGTGGAGTTCCATGAAAGCCTTGGGTTTCAGATCTTGACAGTTACTTACTAGCTCTGTGACCTTGTACTGGTCACTTTACCTCTATAGACCTCAGATTCTTCCTTGGTAAAATGAAGGGATTGGATGTGATGCTGCATTCTGATAAGCAGGAAGGTCTAGACCAGTGGTTCCCAAACTTTTTTGGCCTACCGCCCCCTTTCCAGAAAAAATATTACTTAGCGCCCCCTGTCACATACTATCACCACCCCCTTACAGTTATTCACTGCCCCCAAATGCACCTGTGGCCATCACCACTATCCCTGGATTGCTGCAGCACCCACGGGGGGGGGGTGGAGCCCACTTTGGGAATCACTGGTCTAGACCATATGATTCTGACCAGGAACAACAAATGTAGTTAATATGGCTTAAGCCATGGTCTAGAACAGGGGTTGGCAACGTATGGCTCTCGAGGCATATCTGGCTCTTTTGAGGGCCAGATATGGCTCTTTCTGCAGGAGCCATAAAGTCCATTTTTTTCAGGTGCTGTTACAGGAGCTGCACTGTGAGCACCGTACGGCTCTCACGAAATTACATTAAAAAAATGTGGCGTTTATGGCTCTCACGGCCAAAAAGGTTGCCAACCCCTGGTCTAGACCTTCCTGCTTATCAGAATGCACTATCAAAAGTGGAGGGAAAGAGGGATAAAGATACATGGTGTCAATTTTCCAGTTTCCCCAAGGGTCATTACTTTTCTGTTTCAAGTCCCACACAGCTATATTTTCTTTAACATTCAGCTAGCATTTATCAAGCAGTGACCGTCCAATTGTTTGTGCATTTTCTTTGCAGGTGTATGGGTCCTCAATGTCTGATGGACCCCTAAACTGCTTTATTCCTTCTTCGCTTAACACTGTAGAACTCATCCTTTTGAGATGATGTTTTGGTCAGGCTAATTCAACCCTAGAAGAACTGAACCTCATATCCAATTCTCACCCTGCTCTTTCTCTTGGCAATGCTAATGAGACCTGGTTGCAGGCTTCATCCACCATATAGAGGATGACCAAATTTATTTTTGGACCCAAACTGAGTCCTAACCTCAGCCCCAGACTGATTGATCCCTGAACCCCAACCCCACTTTCAAACTGGACCATCATGGGAAAGAGGGACCAGAGAGAAAAGAGGATGCTCACCCCCAACCAGGTCCATGGTAGAAACAGGACACCGAATGTTTCCTCCCCTCTCTCCTCTCAGAAGGGAAAAAGTGCCTTCCAAGGTTTCCAGGGCAAAGTTTCCCCACAACCTCCTAGAACAGCTTTCTGCTAAGATGTAGAAAGGAAAATAGGACCAACCCTCTAAAATAGGAGATTTTCAAAGACAGAGGACCTTAATAGAACGAGGGGGCAGAGAATAGCTTAAAGATCATTTAGTCCCCAATTGAATCCTTGAGGACAGGGTCTATTCTCATTTCTCTCTTAATTACCTAAATCCAAAGCGCAGGGCCTCACAACACAGAGCAAGTACTCAACAAATGCTTGTTGAACAGAACTGAATCTAGACCTATTCTTTTGTTTGATGGAGGAAACTGAGGTGCAGAGAGTTTAAGTGACTTCCCAAAGTCAAACAGAAAACAGGCAAAGTCAAGATTCAAAACCAACTCCTCTGACTACCAATCTAGTACTCTTCTCTCTCTATCATTTTCCCTCTTGGACCCTAGCTTTGTCTTCCTGGATTATTTCCCTCCTTGCACAACTCCTCCTCCTTATTCTAGGGATCGATTCCTAAATGAAGTCAAACTTAGAGCAATCATATCTGGGTTAATAACTCCTGCTTCCCTAGCATATCACAGTTCAAAAACTGCTTTCCTCATAGCAACACTGTGAAGGAAGTAGTGCAAGACCATCTGAGGTCCTAGGTTCAAATCTGGCCTCAGACACTTCTCAGCTGTGTGAACCTGGGCAAGTCACTTAATGCCCATTGCCTAGCCCTTACCACTCTTCTTCCTTGGAACCAAGACACAGCATTAATTCCAAGATGGAAGGTAAGGGTTTTTTTTTTAAAAAAGGAATGTTCCATTTATTACTGTATTTTTAAGTGGTTTTTTTTAAATTTTTTATATTTTTTTATTATTTTTTTCAAACATTTATTAATATTCATTTTTAACATGGTTACATGATTCATGCTCCTCCTTTCCCCTTCGCCCCCCGCACTCCCCCCACCCATGGCCAATGCACATTTCCACTAGTTTTGTCATGTGTCCTTGATCAAGACCAATTTCCAAATTGTTGGTAGTTGCATTGGTATGGTAGTTTCCAGTCCACACCCTCAATCATGTCCACCCCGACCCATGCATTCAAGCAGTTGTTTTTCTTATATGTTTCCTCTCCTGCAGTCCTTCCTCTGAATGTGGGTAGCGTTCTTTACCATAAATCCCTCAGAATTGTCCTGGGTCATTGTATTGCTGCTGGTACAGAGGTCCATTACATTCAATTTTACCACAGTATATCAGTCTCTGTGTACAATGTTCTTCTGGCTCTGCTTCTTTCGCTCTGCATCTGTTCCTGGAGGTCTCTCCAGTTCGCCTGGAAATTCTCCAGTTTATTATTCCTTTTAGCACAATAGTATTCCATCACCCGCATATACCACAGTTTGTTCAGCCATTCCCCAATTGAAGGACATACCCTCCTTTTCCAATTTGTTGCCACCACAAAAAGCACAGCTAT
>NC_058136.1:14455652-14523529 GCF_016433145.1 Gracilinanus agilis | reverse complement strand
CAACTATCAATAATATGTAAACAAGTCTTGATTGATCACATGTGTTAAAACCAGTGGAAATGTGCGTTGGATATGGGGGAGGGTTAAAGGGGGTGAAGGGGAAAGTAAAAACAAGAATCATGTAACCATGGAAAATTTTTCTAAAAAAATAAAATATTCAAATCTTAAAAAAAAAAGAGCAATACAATGATCCTGGACAATTCTGAGGACTTATTAAAAAGAGTGATATCCATCTCCAGAGAAAGAACAGTTGGAGAAGAAATGGGGTTTTGGTTCTATTGAATATAAGATTATTTGCTTACAAAAATGAATAACATGGAAATATGTTTTATGTTATAATATATGTATTACCCAGAAAGTAAAATTAAATTAAAATTAAAAAAATTAGGTTTTGTTATCCCGAAGTATAATGGTTGGGGTTGCACCCAGCCTTGGTTTGTCAGGCTTTTTATAGGAGAGATACATTTCGTGCATGAGCTCTCCCTAGATGGCCAACTCTCAAATTTTGTGTCCTAAATAGGGGAAAGGAAGAATATCTAGAAGAGCTATGAGCCTTCAGACATGCTGAAGTACATAAACATGAGGTAGTATCCTATTGGGCAATGGAAATTTAGTCACCTCACCTTGCCAAGCTGCCACTCCCATTTTCATACTCAGAATAGTATTGTGTCTGGGTTGGGGGAAGGTCAAAAACATTTTTTTTTCAGAAATAGCAAAAGCCTGACAATAAATCACTGTCTGCTATTGTCTCCACTAATTGGCTCCAGGCTTGTCTATATGCGGGGGTGGTTTTTTCTACTTTTTTCCTAAGTAAAAGGAAAAATCGCCGTGGTGACCTCATCTCCAACATGGAGCTACTGCTGTCTCGCTTAATGTGGCATATATATCCCTGGAAGGCTGGCTGTAAATTTAATGGACTTTAGTAGACTGCAAGCTCAATATGAGTCAACCCAGTGACATGGCAGCCCCCAAAACAAAATCCAACAGTCTTAAACTGCATTAAGAGAAGCAGAGTGTCCGCCTGGGCCGGGGATATGATGGATGGTCCCTCTGGACTCTGGCTGGTCTGATCACAGCCGAGGTATCATGTTCATCACAGAGCCCCACATTTTAGGAAGGACGTTGCTGAGCAGAATTTTGTCTAGAAGAGTGACTGGAATAGTAAGAGGGCCCAACAATATGACTCCATGGATCAGTGGAAGTAACTGGGAATGTTTAGCAGAAGAGAAGACTTGCAGGGAGGGAAGAGGTGAGCTAGGGAAGTATTTTTAAGGTTGTCTGCCATGTGGCAGAGGGAGCAGAAATCCCAGAGCTAGGTGCCCAAAGTGGAAGCTCCAGAGAAGCCAAATGAAGACTGGTGTCAGGAAGAGCTACCTAACCAGGAGAGATGTCAAAAGGAAGAATGAGCTTATTGGGGAGAAGCTGAGTTCCTCATTACTGGAGGGTTTCAAGTGGATCAGTTGTGCGTGGTGGAGAGAGGATTACTGTTCAGAGACTGGGTTAGATGGCCTCCATCAGATTCTGTGATTCCTTGGGAACCTTGACTCATTTTAAACACCAAAAAGGAACCAGCTAATTTTCAAAAATCAACACTAATGTCTTTTGTAAGTCAATTCTAATCCATTTGTTTTGAGGTGTCTATTTTGTACATTCTTGTTCTTGCAAATGGGCTTTGTTACATTTGTAAGCGGGGGTCACATACATTTGGGGGGTTCTTAATCCTTGGGATGTCCTGGACTTTTTGGTAGTCTGGCAAAGATTAGAGACTCCTCAGGATCATATTTTTAAGATACACAGGGTTTCAAAGGAGGCCAATTATACTGAATAGTCCATAAAAATATGAAGGAAAAATCACAAGTTAATGGATCCTAGGCTAAGATCCCATCACCTAGGTAGGGCATCTAGAATACCATAATCTCCCTCCAGGAAGACAGCTTGGTTTCCAAAATCCAAACCAACATCTGGAGCTTCTGGAGTGGAAGGGAAAGTATTCAAAATCAACTATATATCATGGCAATAAAAAACAAAAGTGGCACAATTTTCAACTCCACTGAGAGTGGCATAAGACCTAGGACTAAGGAGGTTAGAGTTCTAGCCTACTTTACCTTTGAGGGATACAGTACAGTGGAAAGGACTTAGAATACAGTATGATGGTGTTAAGTTTGAGTCAGAAAGAGTTGGGTTCAAATTTTGCCCCTACTCGGTAGCCCCTGTGTGACCCTGGGCTACTCACTTAACCAGTGTGAGTCACTTGTTTCCTCATCTATAAAATAGAACCCATGATATCTATAAGTGCCTAAGGAGCTCCTGCCACCATGTGAGGCACAAATGAGATCATGGGTGAAAAGTGCTTCACAAACCTTAACATCCTGTCTAAATTACTGTCACCACCATCATCCAGATTATGGATGGAGGGATCCCACTTCAAGCAATTTTCCTTCCCTTCTATCTGCTGCATAGGAAGGGCAAGGAAGCCACCTCATCCTGCTAGAACTCCTCCCTCCCTAAACGACCCCCTGTTTCATTTGCATTTGCTCTACAGGTCCTTATGAGGTTCCCTACTATCTCTTCTCATAGCGTGTGAGCTCCCTAAGGGCAGGCACTGCTTTTGTCTTTGGGATCCCCAACACCCAGCAGAGTGCCAGCATGTGGCAAGTGCTCATCAATAGCCATTTGAACATTAGGGAGTAACCCCAGATCTCCATACAAAGGGGCAGATTGATATTATTTTGGTACTTTGTGCACCCAAACCCCAGCTTAGCCACTTCTATGCCTCTTTCTTTCCCTCTAAGCCTAAATGATACATTTTTTAATCAAAAATCACCTAGGAAGCATCTACCATATACCAGGCACTGGGCTAGATGCCAAGGATAAATGGACAAAAACCAACCAGATCAAGGGACTTGGGGAAAAAGAACCTTCTTCATGGAAGGGAGAGGAATCCAGGGACATCAACTTAAGAATTAGAAGTGAGTGGCACAGCTGGGTAGCTCAATGGATTGAGAGCCAGGCCTAGAGATGGGAGATCCTAGGTTCAAATCTGACCTCAGACACTTCCCAGCTGTGTGACCCTGGGCAAGTCACTTCACTCCCCATTGCCTAGCCCTTCCTACTCTTCTGCCTTGGAGCCCATACAGAGTATTGATTCTAAGGCGGAAGGTAAGGGCTTAAAAAATGTGTTAGCCACTGCACTTGTGGAGTTCAAGGACTCAGTGAAGAATGGAGACCTGGCTCCATTCCTATCCCAAGGAGGCACCAAATGGCAGAACTAACTCAACTTCTCATTTTACAGAGGAGGGAGGTGACTTGCCCTAGACAATACAGTAAATTCCCGTCAGAGGTAGATTAGAACATACAGCTTTCCACTTTTTTTCTGGCTGGTTGTCATCTTCTCAGGACAACATACAAGGAACCTTTTAGATTTTGCCTGTGCCCAGGCCAGAGAGAGGCTCAGGGCTCTCATTCTACTGGTATGGGTGCCCAGACTACTCTTCTGCCCCCTCATACTGCATGGTCAAGCAAGTCTTCCTGGCTTCCTGCTGCTCAACTCTCTGCTTCCTGCAAGAGCAGCTCTTAGAAGGAAGGGCTGCTAGCCCCTTGGAGCCCCTCCTCCCCCTCCTGCAGCATCCCTGGCAAGTGATCATTCTGCCTGTGCTTGGACACTTCCAAGGATGCAACTCGTTCCATATTTAGACAGCACTTTGCCCCTCTTTGATGAATTTCTGTAATGATGTGTTTGAGCAGACTTGGTATTTTTGCTTCATCCCCTCCTAGCCCCCAGCACCAGGAAGGCAGGTACTGGGGCTGGTGGAAACTTCCAGGCTCTGAGCAGACTGCTGAGCAAAATGCTCTTCACACAGTAGGCACTTAATCAATTTTGGCTGAATGCTATTTAATAAGGAGAGAGGATTTGAGAGCTATAAGAGACCTTGGAGATGAGAATAATAACACCAATTCTACCTACCTACCTCTAAGGGCTGCTGCCAGGCTCAAATGAGATGGTGTATGTAAAGTGCTTAGCAAGCCTTAGAGCACTCTACAAGTGTAATTAATTAGTATTATCACCTAGGCCACCCCCTTCATTTTATAGAAGAGGAAACTGAGGCCTAGGGGAGCCGATAGAAAGGAAGGAGGAAAAAGGACGGGAGGAAGGGCAAGATGGGAAGGGGGTGGGTCATGGAATCATGAATTTGGAGCTAGAAGGGACCTTAGAAGGCAGAGTCCACCTATCCCTTTGTTTTAACAGAGGAGGAAATTGAGGTTCAGAGATGAGAAGTGATTTGCCCAGGGTCACAGAGCTACCAGCTGTCTGAGGCAAGATTTGAAGCCTGGCTCCAAGGCCAGCATCTTTCCAGCTTGCATTTCTGAGAGCACTTTAAGGTTTTCAAAGAATTTTCCTCACACACATTCAGTCATTTGGCCCTCCCAACAGTACTATTACCCCCATTTTATAGATGACAAAATGGAGGCTCATAAATGCTAAGCAATTTTCTAAGGGTCACATAGCTATTAAGTGTCTGAGGTAAGATTTGAACCCTGATTTTCATAACTCTAGAACCACTGCAGTCTCAAAGGCAAAAGGAGAGGAAAAGGGGGGGAATGGAAAAAGCTTCCTCCCAGTCTAGGGTTTTCCCTCCCAGGGAGCTTGAAAAACACCTCCCTCTTCCCCCCCCCAACAACGGTGGGGCCCAGACCCCCAGGCCCATTTCAACAGGTGGCCTTTACCTGAGAGAACCCCTCTGCTCTAAAAGGTGCATGAGGAAGGAAGGAGCTCAGGCCCACCACCTTACCCCAGACTGGGCCCCACATGCTCAGGGCAATGGGCTCCCAGAGATCTTCATTTTTGAAAGGGAGACAGGAGAAGGGAAGGGTGGAGCAGAGAAACTGACTAGAAGTCTCTGCCCTTGAGATGAGTTACTCCTCAACAAGCTTAGTTCAGATCCCTGAGCTAGAAGGGACTCCATAGGCTGTTTAATCTATTCTAAACAATAGCCCTACAATAACCCTTTCCACAATAGTCTCTAGAAGTGGGTGTCTAGCCTCAGTTTAAAGACCTCTAGAGATAGGGAACTCGCTCCCTCCCCATCTGGAGTCAGAGTGTCTGACTTAAAGCTCAGATTACCACTGAATTTCTTTATGACTTTGGACAAGTCTCTTCTTCTGTTTGGGCCCCAGGTCACCTAGGAGGTCAGAGACAGAAACCAATGCCCCATAAACGGCAAAACATTAAGGGCAGCAGGAACAGAGTGATGCCCATATATTGGAGGGAGGAAGTCTGAACAAGCTGTGGCCCAGGGTTAATATGTCCTAAGATATGGTGAACAGAAGAAATTCAGAGAAACCTGGGAAGACTTTCTGTAGTGATGCCCAATGAAACTCACAGAACCCAAAGGGCAATATACCCCATGGCTGCAGGAGGTAAATGAAGATCTCCCAAAGGAAGCTGACACAGAGCGACTGAAAAACTAATAATAGTCCCAGGGCACGGATAATGAAATATCCTCTCAGCAGGGGTGGGGAAGGAGGGGAAGCAGGGCCCAGAACAGCAGAATGTGGCAGATTTGGCAGTTCGGGCTGTTCCGCTATAACTAGGTTTCTTTATGACAAGGGGGGCGGTTCTGTTTGAGGTGGTAGCAGAGCAGGGATGGAGAGAAAGATCTAGAAATGGCTCTGGTGAAGAAACAAACTGCAACTTATTATTTAGAACAGGAAAGGAGGTAGGGAAAGGAGAAAAAGGAGGAAGGAAGGGAAGAAGGAAGGGAGGGGGTATAGAAAGGGAAGTTATGGATTTGGAGAGAGAGAAAAATCTCCAGCTGAAAATTATATGGATCCCTGAGACTTATCTCACTTTGAAGTCCCAACAGGGGAGCACTATTGCCTCTCTTTTCTCCTTCACCCTGACCCAAGAGGGCTGGAGTGGGATCTTCCAGTTTTACATGGAACAGAAGTTCCAAAATAAGTCAAGGGGAGACCAGTAAAGTGGAGGATCAAAAACCTTAGGCTAGAAGCCTCTCATTCTCTCTACTTGAATTACCACGATGACTACACGACTGTAGGCCTTTGCACCCAACACTGACTCTCAACAAGTCCCAGCAGCAAGCACCTAATGTGTACACACACACACACACATACACACACACACACACACACACACACACACACACACACACACACACACACACCTCATGCTCCATAAATATGGACTCACCTCCTTGGCACACTGAAGGTTCACATATCTCTTCCGTCCCACATGCAGTTGCTCTCTTAGGCTATGCAGGCCACCAGCCCTCTAACTTACAGGGGCTAACTTCCTTGCAGAGTTGCTTGGACCTAGGAAAAGACATCTTATTATTAGCTGCCTGCTGTGCCTACTAAAGAGACTCTGAACTTTGCTAGGCTGGATCTGAAAGTGTCAGCCCCGCAGCCTTTGCTCCAGACTCCCGCTCCAAGTACTCCCAGCTTGGTGGGAACTGGTAGAGGTGGCACTTCATAGCCATAGCTTTCCAGAGCTGAGAGATCACTTCCTGAACACCATGAGCCATCAGAGGAGAAAAATCTAGCCATAATGACACCCATTATGGCTCCTTTTTCCCAGGCTGCACAGATTCCTCTAATGCCTACCTGGCTTTCAGCAGTACTTTATAGGTCTCCTTACTAGTACATCTCTTCCCCCTCTCCATTCTACTCCCCTTCACACAAACACAGCTTTAGCTTTAGGTGAATCAAAAAAGCACATCCAGTTAAAAAAGGCTCAAAGGTCGAGGGATGTGTGTGTGTGTGTGTGTGTGTGTGTGTGTGTGTGTGTGTGTGTGTGTGTGTGTGTATGTGTGTGTGTGTATGTGGGGGTGGGGGGGTTGAGGTAAGTGGTCTATTTGGCTCCTTAGCATTTTTCTCTTTGAGCCAGAGGCAAATAAAGTGAGAGTATTTTCAGACTCTAGGAACTGCAGAAACTGAATTTTTATTTTGTATAATAATCAAAGAGAAATGATTAAAATCATCTTTTCAGAGATGATCCTGTCTTAATGGGCACAAGTATCACAGGACACATAGAATTAGAGCTGTTGGGGACTTTAGAGGCCAACTAGAACAGGGGCCACAGGGGGGTAAAAGACATCTTAATTTTGACTTATCTATTAGGAACTGAAATTTAGTATTTCAATTTTTATGAAAAGACATTATCCTAAGGAGTCCCTAGCCCTTTATCTTTTCATCAAATGGAACACCTTCATCTTATAGATGAAGAAATTGAAAGGAAATGACTTACCTAGGGTCACACAGCTAATCAGTGTCAGAAGCAGGTTTTGAACCTACACTACAGGACCTCTTAAGGCTGGCCAGCTTGGAATAAGGAATCATGTCCTGCCACTGACTCATACTGGCTGTTTGACCCCAGGCAACTCACTAATACAGCAAGTTACAAATGAGTTTCCAATGTATATTAATGGAGGGAATTTCCACAGTGGAAGCTGTGTGTGTGTGTGTCTGTGTGCGCGGGTGTGTGTGTGTGTGTGTGTACTCACGCAAACACACAGAGTCAGGACTTAAATGCTTGTTAAATTGAATTTACTAAGATTTCAGGAATCTAGGAACCTGGCCTGTGTAGAGCTGCAAACAAACCAGGAGTTTAGAGCAAAGATTTTTAACCTGGGATTTGCGAACTGGGTTTTTATAATATTTCAATAACTGTACTTCAATAGAATTGACTTCATTTGCAATCCTAAGTATTTTATCTTATGCATTTAAAACATGATTCTAAGAAATATTTCATAGGTATGGGTCCAGGACTCCCAAAAAAGTTGAGGCCCTGCTTTATAGGAACAAAGCAGGATCGGGGTGAGTAAGAAAGCTGCTTCAACTGTAGATAATTTATCAAATATTTATTAAGCACCTATTATGAGCAGAATACCCAGAAAGCTAAAGCTGAAAGGGACTTTGACTATCTAATCCAGCCCCCTATTTTTCCAGATGAGGAAGTAGAGGCCTAGAAAAGTAAACTAAACTTGCCTGCCATCACTCAGTTTGTCACTCAGCTAATAGTAAGGAAGAGGGGATACAGGATCAGGTTCTAGGGCTCTTGCCATGGAATCTTTCCTTCTGTGCCTCATCACAGCATGGAGGTGAACTTGGTTTCCCAAAAGCTATGTCAGCAAAATGTAAACTCTGCAGGTCCCATCACATTGGGAGGGCCCTGAGGACAGCCTGGCAACAGATTCCACATCTGTGTCCAAGGACAAGCCTAGCAAAATCCCAGAGGCACATCACTAGGTTGGCCAGAAGGTAATGAATTTTTGGCCACAGCAGCTTTTAAAGACCTATGAGGACAAACCATAGACCATCTCGGTACCATGCTAGGCACAGAAAGCCTTGGACTCCCTGTCTTGCTCTCCCAACATTTAGAGAGGGACTTGTTCTCAGATATTAACCTTTACTCAGCTGCTCTCCTGAGCTCTGAGCTTTGGGGGTCCTCTCCACTGAAGGTGACCATCAGGCTCAACCAGTCTCCTTTGGGAGCTAGAGCCTCCTGCTTGCCTCATTCTCAGTTCTGTTAGGTCCCTCCCCATCCCTGACCACAAATAGCCAGTTTCCCTCCGTAGTCAGGCAAACTCCACTCTACCCTTCCATCACGGTTGGCTGCTAAGCTTCCTGCCATCTCCTAGAGGGCCCTGCCTTTCATCTTTTGGGGTTCATTTCACCAGACAGAAGCATTAGGCAATAATTTCCATCTTAGGGGGCTTTTACTCAATCAATCAGGAATCACTTCTTAAGCACCCACATTGGGCCTTATATGTGCTATGCACCTTCAGGTTTATAAGACATTTTGCTCACAACAACCCCATGACACAAGTTGTACAACTTTCTATTTTACATATAAAGACACTGAGGCCACACAGTGAGGCTCACATGGCTAATAATGCCAGAGGCAGGTTTTGAACCCAGGTCTCCCCTGAATCCACATCCAAGAACCTCTACCCTTTACCACTGTGTCTGAATGGCCCTAGGATGAAAAGATTCCAGAACTGAAAGGACCCAAAGAAGCCATCTGGCAAACCCCCTTCATTTTTACAGATGAGAAAACTGAGGCCAAAAAGGTAAAGTGATTTACCAGAGGTCACACAGAGAGTAAACCTCAGAAGCAACATTTGAACCTAGGATTTCTCACACAAATGTCAGTATTTTTCTACACTCTGCTCCAATACTCCTTCCATCGCAGAGGTTGCTTCTTCACTAACCCCATTCACTTAGTTGCAAGGTTATGTGCTACCAAATGCTAATTAGCATGCATTCTGCTGTCAAATTCCTCCCTAAAAGTGCTTGATAAATGTTGGTTGAAATGAATTGCTTTTCCATGAATGTGAATCTTTTCTCTCCTGGCAAGGTGAGAAGCCTCAGGAAGAAGGCCTACATCTTCTCTCTTTCCCCAGCAAAAGAGTCTGTCTACCAGAGGCACATCCATAGGAACATTTGATCAGCTAAGTTTCTAATGGAGGATGAAATAATAGGTTTTCCCTTCTGAGTCATAGATGTATGTTTTAACAGAAGCCTTTTATGTGGCCATCTAAGGAACTTACAAATTTAAGACACTGCCTGGCTCATAGTAGGTGCTTTTGACAAGAGCAATGGACTCACAGATAGGTAAGTGACTTAATTCTGCCTCTGTTGCTTGCCTCATGACCCTGGACAAGTGGGATTTTGCAATCTGATCTATAAAAGAAAAGGTCTTAACTATAGAATGTCTAAGGTTCCTTTCAGCTCAAACAGTGGGAATTACAAGCCCCACAGAAGGACAGGGGAAATACTTGTGAGGCAGAGGGCCCTGGACATCTCTATGATCCATAATGTGGGAGATCTACTCCCATAATGGTGAACCTTTTAGAGGGGCAGGTGATATGAGAAATGTCCTCAGGTGCCCATGGAGAGGGGGAGGGAAGCAGCCCTGCCCTGCATCCCTCTGTCTTTCTAGTAAAGAAATCTGGTGAACTCTGTGCTAGGACAAGAGTGGAAGTGTCCCATCTGCATGCGTGCTATAGGGTTCGTCAACATGGACCTACTCTATCTACACATAGGCCCAGCTGTGTCTCTGGAACTTCAGGACTGCCTAATGATGGTCTTAGCTGACTGAGCAAGACTTCCTCTCTTGGCTAGTCAAGGGAAGACCAGTAGAGTGAAGGATCAAAAACCTTAGACCAGAAGCCTATAATTCTCTCTATTTGAATACTATGAATTCTACAAGACTAAGGGGCTTTGCACCCAACATGTCTGATGACACTCAGAGAAAATCAAATTCAACAAATATTTGTTCACAAAGTTTAGATAAGATTTAGGCTCTGCACAAATGGAAGTAGCAGGTATTACTGCACTGAATACGTGGTAAGTGCTTTATCAAACATACAGGCACAACTAGGGCCTGAAAAAACCAATGTTCCAGGAAAGGGTCTAGAGGTCAGAAGTGTTACAAGACTATCTGACTTGGAGCCAGAAGCCTGAGGTTCAAAACCAAGCTCCCATTCTTCTGTCTGTATGATGTTGGGCAAGTCTATGAATCTTAGCTTCCTCATCTGTAAGATGAGGATAATAATGCCCTACACTACATACTCTGGAGATAATACTACTACTGCTAAAGGTTCATTGGTATGTCATTTTGAGCCTAGGACATAAGATTTCTGACTAAGAAGAGGCATCAGAACATTCAACATGGAATATCAGAGTAAGTAGGGACCTTGGAACAAAGAATTTTATATATCAAAGCTGAGAGGGAACTTTTAATCAAGAATGAACAATGTCAGAATTGAAAAGGGCCTTGGAATACAAAACATGGAATGTAACAGTAAAGAGGGACCTTGGGCTGAGACCTTAGATCAAAGAACATCAAATGTTAGATGTCAGAGGTCTTAGAGATCATCTAGTCCAATCTCCTCATTTTACAGATGAATGAACTGAGTCCCATTGAGAAGGGAGCCATCTAAAGTTATCTCATGAGTTTGTGACAGAGCCCAGCCTCAAACCCAGCCCAGTGACCTCTCCCCTAAACCTCACAGCCACCCTCAGTGGTTCAGCAAGACTCAGCCTGCCTCTGAGACATCTCTCTTTAGGCCAGCATGACATGTTTAGGATTTGCATGTGTCAAACACCAAATTGTGGATGCTAGGAGGCAAGTTAGATGCCTGCAGATGACACCTGTCACATCCCTGTTGAGATGAATGCCCTTCAGCAGCAAATGAGGAAGGTATCACTGATCTGAGAGGGAGCAGAGCTAGGAAGCAGAGCCCCAGAACTCTATGAAGGATGTCTGAGCATGGGTGGCTTGGACTTGTGTCGGCCTTGTTAGCTTCGAAACATGATTGATTGATTGTTTTCAGGGGGCAGCTGGCCCAACCTATTGGTTTGCCTTTCATTAAGCACAGGGAAGCTCCCCTGGCTGTCTGCTTACAGAATTGGTTCCTGGGGCAGGTCAGCTAAATGCTCCTGAACCCAGTGGGATTACCATTTCTCTTTGACTGTAAATCATAAGAAATTAGATCAGCACTTGGGAGGAAAAAAGAAAGAGATGGAAGAATTCTCTCCTGCGCCAACCGGCTGCGGTAGTACAGCAATCTCTGCCTCAGGAGTGGCTGGCATTTTCCATGGCTGTCATTCTCGATTTTAATCAGCCACTCTGTTAATTGCCCTTTATAAATGCAAATGAAGCCCTTCTCCATCATAACTCATTTCTAGGGTAAGAGAAGCCCTGAGATTGGTTTGGGGAAAAACTGACCATACCATCTCTTCTTGGTCTCCTCCTGGTGAGAGTGGGCTAGGTTTCCCTCTTCTCTCTGTCTCCGGATGAGGAGGACCCTCATCCACTTTAATCTGTTCCACTAAGGGTTTATTCACACGTGGAAGTGGTGGCACTGGGTCCCCCAAAGAACTGTAAAGTGGGAGGAATTTGTTATCTACATCACTCATTCCCAAGGCATAATCCTTCACTTCACCATGTTTCAGCCTTTCCTGATCTAGGGCCTTGTGTGGAACTATCTCCCAAGGCTCATTAGCCCACCCCCAACCCATGAATCATCAACCAAGACTGTCAGAGCCACAAGAGTCTTTCAAGTCCATCTCATCCAGCCCCTTCATTTTACCGAAAAGTTAACTGAGGCCCTGAGAAGGAAAGGGGCTTATCCAACATCACTAGTAGCCCCTTATGACAACTGTACATGATTAACATGTAAAAAAAGAACTCATCAATTCTCCCCTGCAAACCAACACCCTTTCCCCACTTTCCCACTTGTCTGATCTTGGAGGGGGGGAATATCTTTATTTTCACACACTTCTCACTGAAATGTAGCATTTCCTTCAATTACTTAAAAGTGGCCCAATCCAAAGGCTTCAATAGACTGCAAATTTAAGAGTCCAAGACACAAAAAAGTTAAGAACATGTGTCCTGTAGGAACTCTGACTTCCAATCTCACTCTCCCCTCAGAATATCCCTGTAGATTCCTACAATCCCCAGCACACACATATACACACACCATACACTTCCTCTTCTCACTTCTTAGCCATATTTCAATCATCCTTCAAAGTCCATTATCCTTCTCTGTGAAGGCTCCTCTGATCACACCAGCCTAGAGGTCTCTCCTTGTGCAGGGAGGTCATAAGGATCCCTTTAAGTCCACTTACTGATTTCTATTTAAATTGGAATGTTGTCTTGGTTTTATTGTCTTTTTATTGATTTTGCTCAATATTCCCCAATTACATTTTTATCTGGTTAGGGCCACACTCAGGAGTGTTGCTATAGTTGTGGATTTGACACCCCTGTCCTAACACACATGCACATGAATATGCAGACACACTGTCAAAAGTCTTTTATTTATTTATTTTTTTAAACCCTCACCTTCCGTCTTAGAGTCAATACTGTGAATTGGTTCCAAGGCAGAAGAGCAGTAAGGGCTAGGCAATGGGGGTTAAGTGACTTGCCCAGGGTCACACAGCTGGGAGGTGTCTGAGGTCATATTTAAACCCAGGACCTCCCGACTCTAGGCCTGGCTCTCAATCCATTGAGCTACTCAGCTGTCCTCTGTCAAAAGTCTTAGTGCAATTTAAAGCTTTCATAGCTTAAAACTGTGCTGACTGAATTCTAGAAATAAGCACATACAAAGGCATAAAGATAGTTATACTTATGCGTATGTATACACATATATGTCATAATAGCTACTATGTGCATGCACACACATGTATGTCTAACAAAATAACAGAGAAAGCAAGGGCTCTGGAGATCTCTTTGGGATGGGGTGATCGGAAGAAGCTTCACAGTGGAAGATGAGAAAAACATATACACATATGCATATATATAGATATGGCAGATTCTATATGATTGAAATCAGGACTAAAATTACACATATATGTGACTGAAATCACAAGTTTGACACTTATATGTATGTTTCTATACATATACACACATGTATATATTCTTCTAGACCTGTCACTTCCTGGAAGGTTTACAGTGAGGAAACACCCCCTCTCAGTTAGGTTTGGCTCCTCCTCTGTATTGTATAGTCTCACAGGACTGAGGGGTGGCTTTGAGAGGTTAAGCAATTTACCCAATGCCTCAGAGCCAGTGTGTGAGAGATGGTCTCCCTGTTTCCAAGGCCAGCCTTCTTGTCTATTTAACCAGGCTGCCTCTGGGCGCTTAATACTGCTCCATGTTTATATGTACGTTTCTTGCCTCTTAGACTTAACTGAAGAGCTCCTTGAGGGCAGGGACTCCAAGACTTTCTCCTAGAATAGAAGCCTTCTTCACCCCCACGACCCCCCCCCCCGCCCCGCCCAGGTTATCAGGAAAAACGAAATGTTTCTGAAAAACCTGATTCTTCCTCCCTTTGCCCCCTGCCTCCTCCCTAATGCCCCTCTCACACTTCTCAGCACGCTGCCTTGTACCTAATGGAGAGAAGGTAGGAAGGGCAGTGGAAAGAGTATTGAGTTTAGACTGAGAAGACATAGGTTCTGGTCCATCTCTGCCACTTGGCATAGTGGAAAGCATACTGGCCTTGGAGCCAGGAGTCCTGGGTTTCCAGTTGGTCAATCAGTCAATAAGCATTTATTAAGGTCCTACTATGTGCCAGGCATTGTACTAAGTTCAGGGAGTACAAAAAAAGGTGATAGTCTTTGTCCTAGTTGTGCCACTAAGTGACCTTGGATAGTCAAGTCCTTTGCCCCCTCTAGACCTCCATTTTTCCATCTGTAAAATGAGAGAGTTGGCTAGACGGTGCAGAGGGTCTCTTCTGGCACTCGAACCTGTGCTCCTCTGACTCAATGAGCATTTAGGTACCCTCAACATGGCCCATTCTCTGGGTTGTCTCCATGCTTCCTTCTCTGACAATAGTTGTTCAGTAAATACTTGTTGATCAATGACAGCAGCCTCTAGCCAACTGAGATGATAATGAAGCTTGGCCTCTGACAAAGCTCTCTCAGCTCCAAGTAATATTGTCCCTTTGTGCTTAAGAAATGAATTCTTCTCTTTCCAAAGGCTGAAGTCATCATAACCCAGATTTGGAGTTGGAAGGGGCCTTAGAGGTCATCTAGTCCAACACCACCAAGTCTCCTCATTCTTGTTTTAAAAGGGAGGAAACTGAGGTCCAGAGATGACAAGGGACTTGCTTAGTCATTGCGATTTTAAATAGCGGAGCTGGGGTTGTAACCTAGGCCTCTGAGTCTCCATATCTAATTTCCCTTCCACTGGGCCATCACTGCTACCACCCTCAAGGGGCCCCCACTTGCCCACCCCAGGTAGCAACCATTCTCCTAGGAGCCTCCAATAGCTGAAATTGGATTTCTGGCAGGGCTGGGCTCTCTCTGGACTCAGGGAGGATAGGATTTCTTTCAACCCCATCTCTGATTCTGGGAGTAGATGGGGTAGGGAGTAGGGGGCTGTGGGGATATGTCTCACCATCAGCCCCCAGGGGCTGTGCTCCATAGAGCTGTCTCCGAGAATTAGCCCAGTCCTCAGTCACAAAAGGCGCTGGTTTCCATCTTCCCCCCAAGCGACAGCTAGCTCCCCAAGAGGGAAGCTCCAAAGGAGATGGCCTCAGGGAAGGGAGGCTGCAGTAGCCCTATTCAGAGCTAGAGAGCTCTGCTGGCTGGAACCAGAGCATCTCAGCTGGCCTTGGCCA
Source organism: Gracilinanus agilis (assembly GCF_016433145.1). Lineage (NCBI taxonomy): Eukaryota > Metazoa > Chordata > Mammalia > Didelphimorphia > Didelphidae > Gracilinanus > Gracilinanus agilis. Next base: position 14,508,386 of record NC_058136.1, on the reverse strand, counting down.
AGAGGGTAATGCATTTAGGGATTGAACTCTGGGTCCTCCCAATCAGACCACTGCTCCTACCTGCCCCTGGCAGCCAAGAATTGGTTGAGCAGGCGGAGCTCTCAGCCCAACAGAGAGCCTGACTTGTCCCTGTGCTCCATCTTCCCTCTTCTCCAGCCTTCCCCACTGGGGGAGGAGAGGAGCTGGCTTTTAACAGGACAAAAACAAGCTAGTTTGTCTGGACAGCCAGATGGCCTGCCAGCATTGCTGAGCCTTGGGCAAAGCTGAAAGAGATGGGTGTCTCTGAGATGCCCTCTGACCTCCTTTTCCAAGATTTGCCAGACACCCTCCCTGTAGGGATCAACAGAATGCCTGGTCATCCCTGTCCCCAGGCTAAGTAAAGAAGACACTTTAGATCAAAGCAAGCTTCATCCTACTCCAACAGTTCACTGCCTTGATGTCCTCATGCCCAAGGAGGGAGATAAACTGGGAGAAGGTGAACTGATTCCACCATTCCTGCTGCCAGAGTCTGCAAACAGACAGAGTATTTAGGGAAGTCAAAGGGAGAGAAGGAAGCTGGTGTATCAGTGATAAGACCAATTTAAATGTTAACAATGATCAGAAAGAGGCCCCAAAGATAAAGTCCCAGGTAAGGCTAAGAAAACAGTGAAGTCACCCCTAGCATTCTTGGATTTTTTTCTCCTTGTGCATTCATCATGATGAGGAGAGAAACAGCATGGCACAGGGCAAAAAGACTGGAAATCAGAGAGTTGAAATCCCAGATCAGCCACTTCCTGGTGGCAAGTCCCTCCTTTTCACTGTGCCTCAGTTTCTTCATCTGTAAAATGAAGGGGGTGGACTGCATGATCTTTCAGATCCCTTCTAACTCTGTCTCTTATGAAAGACAATCAGTTGGTTGCCTTTGTATCCATTTCATAGACAAGATATACACATTGGGGTGTTCCTGAGTAACTGTGTTAATTTAGATTCCTGGATTGTCCTGGTCAGAATCTAACAAAAGGGTGCACAAAAGTGATGATGGAGCTACATTCTGGAGCCCATCTAGAGGGCTGTCCCAGGTGAACTTATCCTCCCATTCCTGAAGAAGAAATGACCAGAGGTTACCAAGCTATGACAGCCTAATTGGGCTTAATGAAGATAACTTAATCAATGATTCACCTATCGAAACAGTACAAGCATGGAGCCACACTCTCTAGGGAAAACAGGCAAGTCAAGCTTACCCTATCCAAGACCCTGGTAGAGCTCCAAGCCCCAGAAAAGATACACAGGCTCAAACATGAGAGAGATGCAGGGTATGACACCAAATGACTTCATTGTCCAAGTCAAGAAGACACAAAAATACTGCAGAAAATCATTCCACCGAAAGGGATCTGCCATTCACTCCACTAATAATGGAGGAGTCTAGTGAGCAAGGGAGGCCAGATACAGAGAGACAAGAACCCTCAGTAAAGAGAACCCCACACTGGTGGTGATTATTTTGAGCACCAATGCCACATGAGTACAGTTAATCTGCTTTGCTCCTCAGCAGGACATGGACCAGACACAGCACCTGGCATTGACAAGCAGCTGTTAATCTCTTCCTTGGTACTGAACAAGCTCAAGTGTGCTTTAGAAAGCTGCCACCAGGTAAATGGGGGCACCTGTTTGATGACATCTGAGCATACTAACTAAATCTTTCCTAGGCACAGGGAATCAAATTAAAGGACATTGAGCATATTCTTCATGACATTCTGGTTTTCCCCCAAGCCAATTTCTTTATTAAAATAAATCCTAACAATGGTTACATATTTAAAAAAGACAAAGTTAAACAAGATTTGAGGGTAAGCAAAATGGGTACCTGGCACCTCCTTCCACCTCTGAAGGTGAAAGTGCTTTCAACGAGTAACCTAGCTACCCAGAACCTGTCCTCTCCCAACTTTGGTCTGCCTTTGCCTATGTTCTGGGGCTTGACATTCTCCTTCCTATCCAACGTAATTTATCTTTCTTCTCTCCCATCCTCTCAGGGCCCTATGCTATGTTAGGCAACAGCTAGTTTACCTAAGAAACTAATTCTTGATAAGGTGTTAATGGATAAAAATAAGCTAAAGCTAATACCCATTCTCAAGTAACCCACAGATATGATAGACCTTCAATACTTGAATTCTGATGAGTAGTAGGAATTTCAGGCCTCTTGGAAGACTATGATTATGAGGAGGAGAGCATTCTAGCCAATGAAGGAAGACACGTTTTGCAAAATGAACACCTTTCAGTTATGCCCCTCAAATGACAGTTGCCATAGCATTTCTCTAGGTGAAATGACCATAAGAGCTATTAGCAAGAATGACAGAGGACTGAGACTCTTGCTTGGAGAAAGTATGGGGAGAAAGGAGATGTATTGACTTGCATAAAAATGCAATGCATCTCTTTTCTTCAGTCTACTGCTATCAGGTTCTAAGTCTCCTTCCTAAAGAGAGCCCTTTTCCAGGTTACCTGGGAGAACACAAAAGTATTCCTTAAACAGAATAGCTCTATTGTCCATATAAAGAAGAAAAGGGATATGAAGGGTAAGATGAGAAAGAGAAGGATAAAGGATTATTTTAGAGGTAAGTAATAGATATTAGAGGCAAAGAATAAAGGCAGGTGGCTCTACAATGAGCACAAGGCCAGGAATCAAAAAGACCTGAGTTCAAATCTCACTTCAGCTGTGTAACCTTAGGCAAGTCACTTAAGTTCTGCCTCAATTTCTTCAATTGACAAAAGGGGATGATAATAGCAACTTACCTCTCAGGGTTATTGTGAGGGTCAAAAGGAAATAATATTTGTTAAGTATGCTTTAGCACCTATAGGATCTGGCAACCTAGTAGGCACTATATAAATGCTGATTCTCTTCTTTAGATATGAAGCATCTCCTAATCAGGAGTTGGACTTTCTGAGGAGAAAGCAGCTATTTGTCCTCCAAAGAATGGTGCTGTGGGTGCATCAGGTTGTGATTCTCATCCAAGAATGAGAAAAAAAAAGAGATGAGTAAGTGGTGAATTTCTGATTGACCTCCCTGCCTTAAGTCTCTCCCAATTCCAATCTATCTCTCTTTCAACTGCTAAAGGGATTTTCCTATGGGACTTGTCATTCCCCTACTCAAAAACCCCAATGGCTACCTGGTACTTCTGGGATCAAATGGAATATGCTCTGGTATTTCAAAGCTCTTCACAAGGTGGCCTCTTCATACCTTTCCAGTCTCCTTCCATTTTTCTCTCCTTCTAGCTTTAATAGCCTTCTTGCTGGTCCTTGCACATCCCACTCTATTTTTCCATTTGGTGTTTCTGCATTGATTGTCCTCTACACCTAGAATGTTCTCCCTCCCTTCTTACCTCCGCTTTCTGGCTTCCTTCAAGACTCTGCTTCAAGTCCTACCTTCCACAGGCAGCCTCCCTTCTGAGATGATCTCCCATGAGCCTTGAATATACCTTGTACATACATAGTTGTTTGCAAGTCATCTCTTCCATTAAAATTCAAGCTCCCCAAAGGCTGACCATGTTTTACCATTTTTGATGCCCCTAGTAAATGCTTAATAAATGCTGGTTGACAACACTGTAAAAACAAATAGCTCTGAAAGACTTAAGAACTCTGATCAACACAGTGATCAGCCATGATTCTGGAGGAGAGATGATGAAGAATTCTGCATAGCCCTCAACAGAGAGGTGATAGACTAACATGCAGAATGACGCACACATTTTTTGTTCTAGGCTATGTAAAGATTTGTTTTGCTTGATTATCTATATTTATCATAAGGGTTTAGTTTTTCCTTTATTCCTGGAGGAGGGGATAAAAAAGAAATGTTTAAAAAATGAAAAATAAAACCCAATTAAAAAAATGAAATCTGGAAAAAAATGCTTGTTGATTGATTGATGGCTGGTGACTCCCCTCTGAAGGGTACTGAGGTAGCTATTTGTCAGCCTGATAACAGAAATAGAGATTTCTGCTGTCTTTCAAGGGTATAAATCTAGGACATAACAGAGAACTTCCAAGACTTTTCAAATCTGATAACTACCAGCCTCTTAAGGTGATTCATGTGGGCACAAATGATACTGCCAGAAAGAATCTAGAAAACATTGTCAAAGACTGATAAAGTATTGGTTTGAATACTGAAAGCCTTTGGAGCACAGATGCTCTTTTCATCACCACCCCTCCCACTGAAGGAGGGCCTTCTGGGACTCTTGGCCCTTAATTTGAAAACTTCCTTTCTTGCTCCTTCTACCTCCTGCCTATCGCTAAGAACTGGCATCTCTGGTCATCCTGTCCATTTCCAATGGCATTTTGTCTCCTACTCCCAATCCCATTGATTCTTTCAGGGGAATTGAAGTACTCCTTGTTCCTCATTGTCATTTTCAGACCATATCTCTATTCTTGTCACTCAGCAACCTCCTTTGAGGTTCATGTAATCCAAGTTGATCACCCAATGCTGATTCTGGGAACTGTACTGATCCCCAGAACATTATTCCCTCTTTCTCCCTGAGTTCAGGACAAGTCTCAGTTTCCCTTTCTATCCAACATCTGCCCTCATACCAGGAGGCTTCAATATTCATGTTAATATTCCCTCAAATAGCTTACTTTCCCATTCACCAAACTACTCAACTACCATGGTTCTCCTCTACCTCAGCAAGAATGAAAGAGTCATATTCTAGGCCTTTCCAACACTAATAAGTGTTCCATTTCCATGTTCAAGTACTCCAAAAGTCCACTATTGGGACATAATCATTTATCATTTCATCTCTCCCTATATCTTACTCCTCTTAAACCCACTCCTCACCATGGCCACCAGTTCCACCATCCCTGCACTAGCTACACCTTCCTCTTTCCAATCTTAATCCCTTGGTGACCCAGTTCAAATCTACATCATCTTCTTACTCTCAAATCCCTTGTTCTCTTGTCCTAATGCCAAGCACATCTGGCCAAACTTTAACTCTGCTTTACTCCTACCATCTTCCTCCTACTCACATTCTACTTAACAGACCTGATTATTAGTCCATAGCAATTCGGTCTACTATAAAGGGTATACCATCAAGTTTCAACTAAATCCCCATTTCAGCAAGATAATCCTTTTATTATTCCCTAATTGATTCCCCAGGGCAGCTGGATGGTGCAATGAGCTAGAGAAGAGTGGCTAGAGCTTTCTAAAGAAAACCTACACTTACTCTTCTCTTCTCTTCCTCTCTTTTAGACCCTCTGCAATATGGCTTCCAACCTCATCACTCAACTGTAACTGCTGTCTCTAAAATTGACAATGATCTCTTGATTGACAAAATCTAATGGTCTTTCCTCAATTCTCAACTTTCTTGACTTCTCTACAGCCTTTGACACTGCTGACCACTCTGCTCTCCTGGATCCCCCCTCTTCTCTGGGTTTTCATGACACTCTGCTTGATTGGTTCTCCCACTAAAGCACTTAACTAGCACCTTAAAGTTTGCAGAACACTTTATATATGTTATATCATCTAATCTTCCCCCAACCCTGAGAGGTAGAGGCTATTATCCTCATTTTACAGAATGAGACCTAGAAAAGATAAGAGACTTGGGTCAGAGTTACACAAGTAGTTTCTGAGGCAAGACTTGAACTCAGGTCTGTCTTCCTACCTCCAAGTCTTATACTCTATAGACTTCTCTACCTGTCTGATACAACTACTACCTGTGTGACAGCTCTGCCTCCTTTGTCGGCTCTTTATCCATATCAAAGCCTTTAACTATGGTTATTCTCTAAAGCTCTGTCCTATATCCTCTTCTCTTCTCCCTCTACAGTTTCTATCCTAATAACATTATTAGTTCCCATTGGTATCATTATCATGAGGTAACATATATGTACATATAGAAATATTATATAGATGTGTTTATATATACACATGTATATATACATATAGTATTTCTATGTGTATTCTTTGTCTACAATGTACATATATACAACATAAATGTAAATATGTATACATATGTAGGTATACATGTGTATATCCCTGTCTCTTTCCTAAGCCTCCATCTCACATCACTGTTTTTTAGACATTTCAAACAAGATGCCCTAGAAACACATTAAAAAAAATTTAAACCCTTACCTTCCATCTTGGAGTCAATACCGTGTATTGGCCCCTAGGCAGAAGAGTGGTAAGGGCTAGGCAATGGGGGTCAAGTGACTTGCCCAGGGTCACACAGCTGGGAAGTGTCTGAGGCCAGATTTGAACCTAGGACCTCCCGTCTCTAGGCCTGGCTTTCAATGCACTGAGCTACCCAGCTGCCCCCTAGAAACACATTTTTAAAACATTTTATGGATGTGTTTTTCCTATCACCATAGTTTTCTCCAATATCCTTTCTCCTCACAGAGAACCATACCATATTACAAGTAATAGTTTTAAAGACAAAAAAATAAAAGAAGATGAAAAAATCAGCCTAACTGACCAAAAGATGAAAAATGTCTGAAAAATATATTTGATGCGCAAAATATGTGGGGCCTCCCACCTGAAAAAAGGGATGAGGCCCTGGCATTCAGAGTCGCCCTTTTCCTTTACATCAATATTTGCCTTTTTGCTGTATTTGACTATATTCACTGTATACACTGTTTCACTGACTCCACTGACTTTATATCAACTCATGAAGATCTTTCCACGCTACACCATATACATCACATCATTGTTCATCTAGCTCTGTAATATTGTGACACTCATATAACAAAACTGTATAGTTCTTTCCCTAAGTGACAGGCATGTACTCTGTTTACAATTCTCTGCTATCACAAAAAGTGGTGCCATGTATGTATAGTGATTTGGGGGCTATCATATCTTGAGTCAAAAGGCATAAATGGTTTAGTCGCTTTATTTGTATTATTCCAAATCGCTTCCAGAGACATCTGCAATTCAATATGTCCCAAATTGTAGTGATCTCCCCAACCCCAAACCTCCCCTTTTCCAAACTTTCCTATTTCTGTTGAAGAGACCACCACACTCCCTCTCTCTTACCCCATATATCCAGTCAATTGCCAGACCCTTCCCTATCTACCTTCACATTATCTCTTGCTTTCAGTCACACAACTAGTACTCACATGGCTCACTACAACTTTAGTTCTGGACCTCATCACCTCAATAGCCTCCTAATTGGGCTCCCCGACTCGTGTCTCGTCAATCTAGTCTGTCCTCCACACTGCTGCCAAAGTAATTTCTCTTAAGTGCAGATTTAACCATGTGATGTCTCTACTTCATCAACACCAGTGTCTTCCTATTTCCTCTAGGATAAAATATTATCTACTCTGTTTAGCTCTGAGAGCCTTAATGACCCAGCCCCAACCTATTTTTCCAACCCATTGGAAACTACTCATCTTCTCAGCACTCTACCAAACTGGACTTCTCTCTATGCCTGTACCTAGGCACTGCCCATCCCATTTGTATATTCTTGAATGTTCTCCAGCCTAGCCTCAGTCTCATAGAGCCCCTCACTATCTTTAAGACAACAATTTAAGCTTTTGAGGCTCTGTTCTTTCTTAGTTTCCCTCCTATTTATCTGACTACTTCTGAGTCTCTTTTGCCATCTTCAGGGCATACCTACTAATAATGGGTGGCTCCCAAGGTTACATCCTGGGCTCTCTTCTCTTTTCTACCTATACTGTCTCACTTGGTGATCTCATTAACTTCCACTGGTGAAATTTTTAATTCTATGCAATGATTCCCAGATCCAGGTAACCAGCTCTGGTCTCTCTCCTTTCCTCTAATCTTGTATAAACTAGACTACATCTCTTGCTATCACCATCATCATCATCTTTAACATTTATATAACTCTTACTATTTGCCAGGCACTGTGCTCTAAATGACAGGCTTAAGAGTTTGCATTTTATCCAAGAGGCAGTAGGGAGCCACTGAAAGGTTTTAAGTAGGGGAATGACATGATCAAAACTGTGCCTTAGGAATGTTTTTAAAATTCAATTTCAGGTTTGATTTCTCTCATTCCCATCTCTCTCTATCACCCTCCACTAAGAAAGCAAGAAAGATAAAACCTATTACAGATATATACAGTCAATCAAAACAAATTTCCCTATTAGTTGTGTCCAAAAATATATGTCTCAATCTGCACACAGAGTCTTTTACTTCTCTGTCACAAGGTGAAGGGCATGTTTCATCATTACTCCTCTGAAACTGTGGTTGGTTATTACATTGATAAGACTTCCTAAACCTTTCTATGTTATAATTTACTTTGGTGATGTTTTTGGTTATTATATCAACTTTTCTCCTGGTTCTGCTCACTTCATTCTTCATCAGTACAAACAAGTCTTTCCATGTTTTTTTTTTTCTGAAGCAATCCCCATCATTGTGTCTTACAGTATAAGAATGTTCTATCACTTTCATACACCGTAACTTGTACAGCCATCCCCCAACTGATGGAAAGCCCTTCAATTTCCAATTCTTTGTCCCAGTGGTTCCCAAACTTTTTTGGCCTACCGCCCCCTTTCCAGAAAAAATATCACTTAGCCCCCTGGAAATTAAAATTTGTTTTAAATTTTAATAGCAATTAATAGGAAAGATGAATGCACCTGTGGCCATCACCGCTCGCCTAGATCGCTGCAGCACCCACCAGGGGGCGGTAGCGCCCACTTTGGGAATCACTGGTCTATACTATAAACAGGCAAAAGCTACTATAAACATTTTTATGTAAGTGGGTCACGTTAGGTTGGTAACAGTGTGAATTAATAGAAGACAGATGAGAAATTTTGTGGAGGGAGAACTGACAATATTTGGCAACTGTTCAGATGTGAGAGATGAGAGAGAGAAAAGAGTCAAGGAGGATGAGTGAGGCCTCTGAGAGCCTTGGTGACTGAGAGGACATGGTTTTCTCGAGAGAAATAGGGAAATCTTGAGAAAGGGAGAGTTTAGGGGGAAAGATGATGAGTTTCATTTTGGACATGCTGAATCTGAAATGCTGATCAGGCATCTGGACTTCTAGCAGAGAGTTAGTGATGGGAATATTGTTTAGGAGAGACACGAGGGTTGGAAGACTGAGAGTCATCAACAGAGAGATAATAGGTAAACATGTAGGATATGATTAAATCATCAATAAAGTATGTAGGGGAAGGAGAAGATAGCCTAAAACAGAGCCTTTGGGGAACCTGAATTCTTAGGGTACAGAACCTGGCCAAAGAAACTGAAAAAAGAAGTCAAATAGATAGGCTTATAACCGAGAAACAGCAATATCACAGAAGCCAAGGGAAAAGAGAGGAGCTTGTGGGGTGGGTGAACACTGGCAGTGTTAAAAGGTGTGGAGAAGTCAAGAAGAACATGTACTGAGGAAAGGCCATCAGATTTAGGCAGGTAAGAAATCCCTGGTAACCTTGGAGAAAGTAGTTTGTATAGAGTAGTCAGGTTGGAAATCTAATTGTAAGGGGCTTCGTAAATGAATGGGTATGAGGGAAGTGAGAGCATGGAGAATAAAAAAGTCTTTCTTAAAGTCTGGCAGTTAAAAGGAAGGAGAAACTTTAGATAATAACCTGGTGTTGTAGCAGTTTCAAGTGAAGCCTTTAAAAGGCTGTGGGGAGACCTGAGCATGTTTGTAAAGAAATAAATAATTAAAGAGGAAGGGAATGATCAAGGGGAACAGAGTCTCAGAGGAGCTCTCCAACTTTGCTTATAATCTAAGGGATCGGAAGCTAAGGTGCTTAAGGGGACACTGATTCTTCTCTATGTATGAAGTCCCTAAGTATGAGGGCAGGAGAGAAGAGCATTGTGAATCAAGTACTGAACTGAACTTCTTGAAGGGAGGAAGAGCCACAACCCTGGAGGCCAATGGTTGACATTAACAAGATTCTGAATGAGATGCTATGGATGGATAGAGTGAGCTTTAAAGGAAGAAAGGGTGCTAAGAGGCAAGAAATCAAAGAAGGTTTGAAAGTGGCCAACACCTCCTCACCTAATGTATCAGAGGAGATGAAAGGAGAAGCACCCATATTAAGGATGAAGAGTCTTCAAGAGGAAATCAACTTTCCAAGAACACTAGAGGCTAGAAAGTATGTGAGAAGAAGAGATCTGAGATGAACAGGAATTTGTCAATGATCGAAATTGGGTGGGGGTAGGGGGTCTGAAGGGACCGAGGAAGATAGGAAGTGTAGATAGGGCTGAGCCAAGATAGATAGAAATGAAAGTTTGGGAAAAGGTGGCAAGAGGAAAGGATTTTCACCTTCACAGATGGGACTTGGAATCACAAGGATAAGGAGAACAGAAGTGAGAATCTGCCAAGCATGGGAAGAAGGAGAGGGAAGAACCAACTAATTTAGACCACCAGCCTCCAATGCCCCATGATGACTCAGTGCTGCCTTGGTACAGGAGTAGAGGAATTAGCTTCCATGGCTTGTAACTACACATACACACTGAGGATCTAAGGGTGGGAGTTAGCAAAGAGACTGAATCCACACTCAATACCAGCTTTGTAACCTCATCCCAAGATAGCTGGAGGTGGATCATACATAAGAAATACCCTATAGATAGATAGTGGGCTCAGCTCTTCTCTCTGAGGCCCCTCTATAAGTCAAGATTTCTGATGGGTCTGAAATCCAGAAGGCAGGATAGTTAACCATTGTGGCAAATGAGTTCTCTGAGGCAAGAATGAGCCCCAAGTCCAATAGCCTCATCCTGGGGTTGGGGTAGGGGGGCAAACAAGCACTCAGCAACTGTTCTCCAAGTCCTAGTAATGTAGATTCTCTACTACTCCAGATTCCCTGGTTCTTCTTGTACCAATTCTTTTGCCTAGAACTCAAGTCTCTCTACAAGCTGTCATCATTCCATAATTGCCCCTTTCTTCTATGCTTTTATTTATCATCACTGTGCTGATGATTCCCAGACTTACTTATCCAGCCCAGCCCCTGAGCACCACTCCTATATTATCAGCTGCTAGTGTTTAATAGGATGTTTAAATTTGCCAATGTTTCAAAATGGATGACCCTTGACCCTCCTCCTCTCCCCAGATTTCCTAACACTAATTACCTAGGCTTGCAATCTCAATGTCATCCTCAGCTCCTCACTTGCACTCATCCTCAGAGCCAATCTGTTGGCAAATCTTGTCATTTCTACCCTCGTGTCATCTCTCCTTTATATATATATATATATCTATGTATATGTACATATACATAGATATATAGATATAGCTATATCCCCTTCTCTCCACTCACAAAATCCCTGGCCTTGTAAGGCCCTCATCTCCTCAAATGGACTATTGCAATGGCCTTCTTCCTGCCTCAAATTTATTTCCATCTCATCTCATCCTATTGCTTAAGTCTGATGGTATCACTCCCCAGCTCAATAAACTTCAGCACCTCCTTATCACCTCTGGGATCAAATATAAAGTCTCCTCTTTGGCACTGAAAACTCCTCATAACCTGGCTTTCTTCCAGCTTCGCTACACATCACTCTCCTTAACACATGTCACAGCCCAACCAAACTTCTACATAGCATTCCATCTTCCAGCCTTTATACTGCTTGCCTGCCCTCCTCTACCCAATGCCGGCAATACACTCTCCCCTCACCTCGACTCCCAGAATGCCTTGCTACTTTGCTTCCAGACTTAGCTTAAGAACTGCCTTCTACATGAAACTTTTCCAAATCCCCCACCCTGGTCAGCAGCTCTTTGCCTCCAAGTCTGACCTTTCATTTATTTTGCTTGTATCTGAATGCTAACTGCCTTTCTCCATAACTATTTCTAGTGCTCAGCTATGCTTCACACCCTCCTGTCTGACCGCCTCTTTCACAGACAGTAGCCTCATAGGCTACCATGTAAGCACCCTCCTGCCCACCCCTCCAGGTCTGAAATCATGAACCAGGATCATAGAGTGTGCCAATCTGCTTCTCGAATGGGCCCACCGGTCATCCCCATAACCAAAGTGCCTCTCTGTGGCTGCCACCACCTTATATATGTTGTTTCTTTCACAGATATATACCACATATATGTATGTGTGTTGTATAGACTTCCTATATTCCATATATTCTAAAATTTCTCATATATATATGAACTTAGAGAGTTCTCTCTTGCCACCCTGCCACATGCAGAGTCCTACCAAAAAAACAAAACCCAAACAAACAAAAAACCCCAGTCCTACACAAAGGAAAACAAATATCTGTGTGACATGATAGTATATTATATATGTATGTATATGTATGTATGAATCATCTTCCTTAATAGGACCCAAGTGCTTGCAGACAGAGGCTGTTTCATTTTGATCTTCGTCCCCTGCCTAACACAGTACCTGGCACAACCATTGTAGATTTGATATTGCATTAGAGAAGAGAATGCCTACGGAGGAAATATCTCCCACCAAAGATATGCAAGTCATCTGCAGCTTCTTGTCCTCAAGTTGACTTTGGCCACTGAACTTGTGGGGACTTGCACAGGTCACTGTGGTCAAAATTTAGTATCTTCCTGATCCCGAGGCCAACTCTCTGGGCAGTAGGCCATGCCATCTACCCCCTAGTACAGAGTGAGACAAATCAGGTGTGGCTGAACCTGGGATTTCAGTGTGTCTACCAAGCCAGCACCTTCTGCAAAACGGAGTCTTACAGGTGGGACAACAAACCAGGTCTTTCTTGCTCTGAGACTAGCTCAGTATTCACTCAGGCTCACTATCTCTCCATCAGGTCTCCCATATTACTTCCTCTTAATGCTCTTGCCTACCTCCACCGCAAAAATAACAACAATAATGCAGCTAAAAAATAGACTTGTGATTTCACTAGTATAGGGAACTCCTGGATGAGGAAAGTCCTTCTACCAATGCCAGTCAGTGCCTTCAGCTGCCTAGGGCACAATTATTATCTCATTTGATCTTCATAACAACTCTGGGAGGTAGGTGCTATCTAAAATGGGAATAATAAATTCCCAATTTACCAATGAGGAAACTGATGCAGAGGTTAAGTGACTTGCCCAGGGTTTCATACCTAGTAAGAATCTAAGGCAGGATTTAAACTCAAATCTGCCTGACTCCAGGTCAGGAACTCCATCCATTCTCAGACCTGGCTGCCTCATCTACTCTGTTGCAAATAGGTACATATTGTCAGTTCCTAAATGACAGGGACTTGCTTTTTCTTTGTAACCCCATGCCCAGGTCAGGGCCTCGCAGAGAGCAAAAACAGTACATACTTACTTGCTGATTGCTGTCATCCAGTGCCCAACAGAGGACTCTCTGCACATGGGAGTTTCACTTTGTTGAAAGAATGGGACCCAGGACCTCAGTTCCCTTATTCCAGTGTAGTTATTTGGGTGAATTCTTGGTATCCTCAACAGAAGCCAGCCCAATGCTGCCTTCTTGCACAGGGAAGCCATGAAGCCCCCAAAGCAAGTTCAAGTAGAGTCCAGGGACAAAAGAATCCTCATGGCTGGAGTTCAAGAGAGCTGAGCTCTCCTCTAACAAATTAGGTGACATTCAAGTCACAGAAGCTGGCCAAAGCTTAGTGTCTTCATTTGTAAAATGGGAACGATGATTTGTGAGGCTGCAGCAATCTCACAGAAGGGAAGTCATTCTCTTTCCAATTTATAAAAGTGAAAAACACTTTCCCAGAGTAAAGTGGTAGCTCTTATTAGCGCAGTCTCCCCTTCTTCCCCTCCTTCAAAGATCTAGTAATCAGCCAGGGATCTACTCCTGGCCTGAGGACCCATCTTCCAGGCCATTCAATGTGACACCCCAATAGTCCAGGCAAGTAGAGAGCAATACATTAGTCAGGATGCATTATTTTTCAGAAATACATTGTTAGCCTTTGTCTAGTGGCTGATGAATTCCCCACTTGTGCCTGGGGACCATTTCTCTGTCCAAGATGAGTGGGGAATGTAATCCATGTCCAGGATCAGCAATGTGGTGGTTGCAAATACCAAGGGGAAGGAAGAGTTGGGGAAAGAGAAAGGGAGAGAAGGAGAGGGGGAGAAGGTTTTAGAGGTAACTCTGCTAGGCAGGAGGGGAAAGCAGAAAATCAATTCTCCTCATTTGTCACAGGGGGAGTGTCATGTACATCCTTCAATCAATCAAAAAATAGCACTTAAATACCTACTATGTGCCAGGTACTGCAATTGAAGCTGGGGACTGAAAGCCACTCACTCCTAAAGGAACAGTCCCAAGGCCTGAAGCACTTTATAGCTTCTAAGCTGATTGTCCAAATACACGCCCACCTCCCTAGGAGACAGGTAGCATGTTATTCTTCCCATTTTACAGAGGGGAAAACTGAAGCCCAGGGAGAGACAGGGACCTGTCCAAGGTCACACAACTAGCAATGACAGGTGTCAAAGTTCAAGCCCAAGTCTTCCACTCCCATGGGTTCAAAGCCTGTTTTGCTTAGTTCTACTTCTCTATGACTAAGTTGGGGATGGGGGGTAGAGGGAAGAAGGGAGAAGGAATAGGGAGGCAAGAAGTCTTTGAGCAAGACCAGTGATGTGAAAGCAAAGGAGTGCAATAATCCAAAATAGTAAAACACTTTAGAACAGAAAGAAGAGTCAAGATGGAGGCTAAAGAGGAGCTGGGACTCTCCAGTGAAGTTTGAACCATATAATTCTGATGTCCAAGCTGGAGAAAATGAACCTCCCTCCTTTCTTTGCAAAGGTGAAGAACTAAAGTGTGGAAGACATCATTCATGAAGGAACGGGTGATCATTTGGTTAGAATGTCTGAAATGTTTTTTCTCTCTTTTGTTATCCACTGGTGAGGGGCCAAAGAGGAGATCTATGTGGAAATAAAGGTTTTGTAGGAACAAAAACCAATGGCTAAGTGGTGCTATCATGGATAAAGTGCCTGGCCTGGAAGGAGAAAGATTCATTTTCCAGAGTTCAAATCTGACCTCTGACACTAAGCTCTGTGATCCTAGGCTAGTCACTTCACCAGGGTATACAGGATAGATATCTGTGAAATGAAATGGAACCATTCCAGTATCTTTGCCAAGAAAACCTCCAAAGGGGGCCACAAAGAGTCAGACATGACTGAAAATGAGTAAATAACAACAGGAACAAAAGACAGTAATACAAATGTTTTTAAAAGAAGGAAAGGATTTGTTTCTTTTTTTGAGATAATGTAGTATGGTCTCTACATTAGGACACCTCCAATACAAGTCCTACTTCTGACAATGACAGTGGAAAGCAAAGCAGCTTTAGAGATTGAGGCCCTGGGTTCAAATTTAATCTTTGAAGCTTGCTACCTGTGTCACCTAGGGCAAGTCCCTTTACTTCCCTGTACTGCATCAGTTTCCTTCTTAGTTAAAACTGAGAGATTGTACTCAATGGTCTCTAAGTTCCCTTATAGATCTGGAATTGAGATCATATGTGTGGCTTTGGGCAAGTCATTTCCCCTCCTTGGGCCTCAGCTTCCCCCTCTATAAAATAAGGAGATTGGACTCTAGAACTCTGATCCTATGACTAAGTAGGATCTGTGCAAGGTACTTTACATCTCTGGGCTGCCATTTCCCCACATCCATCCTTGCCCTGTCTACCTGAGTAGCATTTTTTAAAACCTTTGAAGCCTTCTTGAAATGGGAATTGTTGTCACTATTAATGCTGTTATTATTGTTGTCTCAGTCTTTTTGCAGAAGCCAGTAGGTCTCAGACTATCTCAGCCCATAATCTCAGGGCCAGCCTGACACCTGGACATAGGGTCCCTCTCTGAAACCCCCCAAATCTCTCTCCCCATCCATCCTGCATGGTGGACTCACACTGTACCTTTGGGGACCTCTCAGATAAGGAAAGAATCAATTACCCCTGTTAAACAGGGATTCACTTGGTAAAGGGAATGCAGAGATCTATGAAGCAGAGAGCAGGAACTCAAAAAGATGGGAATCAAAATGGGACAATTTTGATTTGGGAACAGGGAGAAAAGAAAAGGTCAGGATCCCAGGAGTCTAGACTCCGGTCACATACAGAGACAAGCACAGACTGATAGAGATTGCTAGACACAGAGACACGCAGAGGGATGGACCCTGGTAGACAGGTTAACACAAACATCATTTTTCCCCTCTACATGACACTTGCCTGGGGAACTTCAAGGATCCCTCTGAACTTACCCCATTCCTAAAGAAGAGTTTCTCTCTTAGAATAAGAGGCCTGCGTTTCAATGAGGTAACAGTAGGCAGTGGTGGCTTTTAATCAGATAAACGAATACTTGGAATGTGTTTACTACCTAATGTGTCCCCTCCCAGGCAACAAACCCTCAAGTTAGTTCAAGTGTACATGTATCGAGATGATATAGAAGGAGTGCCCCTGATGGTGGAAAAGTCAAAGAGAGGACAGGGGAAGCCTTATGGAAGCCACATACCATACGGATAATCACTTCCAAGCCAAGTATTAAGGAGCTTTTCCATAGGAGAGGAAGGGTAGCACAGCAATAGAGCCATCTTGGGTGTTAAGAAGACCTGGCTTCAAGTCCCACTCGTTTCTGATTCACCATGGGCCAGGCCCTTAACTCCTCAGAGTTTTGGTCATTCCTCTAGACTCTAGAACTAGAAGTTAGAGCTGGGTCTAAAAGGCACTGGTGGAAGGAATTCCCACAGAGGGAGCTCCCCACATTACTGAAATCAGTGGAGAAGGAGGAGGAGGAAGAACAACAGCAGGCACCATTCTAGTTCTATGGCATGGGACCTGCCCTTTTTGCTAGAATAGAAAGGTTAAGAACTGAGTCATCCTGTCCTCATAATCAAGAAGATGTGCTTAGCAGAACAGGCCTCTTTCCTAGCCTCTGGCTCAGCCCTCTAGTCCCCTGTATAGCCTATTTCATCTCTTACCCCCGAGCTGAGCTTCCTTTCCAAACCATTTTACACCCTCTGGGGATGCCTCCCTTGCCTCTTTAGGCTGGGAACTATCTAGGAGCACACTGGATGGAGTCAGCTCTTTTGAAGCAGTTGGTTGATAAATTTCATTGTGAACATTTATACCTTGGAGATCAGCAAACACTCCAAATCAAGGGCTTTAATTATTATTTTATTGATTGTACAGATTTAAGAAAGTGATGGAGAAAATGTGCACACACATTAAACTTCAAAGTGTACCTTGCACTCCCACTCCCAAGAGAGCTTATTGTTAAATATGTACCAGCATACTGCTGGAATTAATTATCCTATCTTCTACTCTGAGCCCTTCTCTCTGCTCAACTGACAGCTGCATGACCTTAGGAAAGTCCCTCTCCTCTTTCAGCCTCAGTTTCCATATCTGGCAAATGATTGGACAAAATCAAGGGACTTTCACTTTTTTTGCAATGCCTGCCCTCCTTGGCTTTCTGTGAAACTTCCCAAATCTCCTATTCAATATGAAATAAGGGATTTGAATCCCTTATTCAAATATTCAAAGAAAATAAATTCTCTAATTCACCATGCATATGCATGGAGAAATAAAATAAAGAGATTGCAGCTTGAGAACTCCCAGACTATATGATCCCAAAGATTCCTTTAAGCTTTGGAATTCAATAAATCTGTGCTAAATTCAAATCCCAGCTGTGCCTCTTACTACTTACATGACCTTGGGCAAGTCCTATTCCCTCCCTGGACCTCAGGTTCCTCCTCAGTCAAAAATTTAGCCGGAGTGGAGAGTGGGTAGGGAAAAATGTATTCTAAATCTTTTCTAGCTCCAACATGCAATGACACTATGATTCTATGACTAGGAACAAGCTCATTTAACATCTAAACCCACAGTCATTGGGCAAATCTTGATTGAATTCCCTGAGCAAATACGGCATCGCGGCTGCCCCAATAAATATTTATCCATTGCCCCATGTTATTGACTCTCTGCTGCATCAATATTTCATGGGCTGGCTTATGAATAATGGCTGTGAGCCCCATGAGGATGTGTAATATGCAATGTGGAAATTCCCTCCCGGGAAAGCTAGAAGATGCTGCGCAGGCTGGCGTCAGTGCCCACGCACACTGCTCCCCTAGAGCCACAGTCAGCGACAGTTAACACTGGCTTGAGCAGATGAATGAGATGAGGGAGGGGGGGAAAAGGGAGGGGGGCATATTGCCAGGCAGACATTAGTACCGAGAACATTAGAAAGTTAAATGCCAGTGCACGATTGGATGAAACGTTGCAAAGGGGAGAAAGGTTTGCATCCCAGACCTGGCCTTTACTATCTGCGTGGTCTTGGACAAGTGGGATAGGATTCAATTCAGGGCTGACTACAGCTCAGTCTGGGCCTGGAGCTATAGAAATAAACCTATCCCATTTGGCACTGTAGTCTTACCAACCTGAACAAACTATTTGTTACCTCCTCAACTGCACCCTGATGGGTTGTTATCTAGCCTCTGCTTTAAAATGTTGTATGACCTTGTACAAGTCATTTAGCCTCTCTCTGGGTCTCAGTTACCTTCACTATAGAATAAGGGGCTCCAACTAGATGACCAGTAAGATTCCCTCCAGTTCTAAATCAATGAACTGTAGAACTTTCATTGATAGAGCTCACTCTATTTAGGGTGTCTGTTGGTTGTGAGACAGCTCTATTTATTGGAATGTAATTATGATGCTCTGAGATGAAGAACAAATCTGTTCCCTCATGACAGCCCTGCAAATTCAGGAAGACAGCTCTCATACCCCTGGCTCCCAAGCCTTCTCTTTTGCAAGCTAAATGTTCCCCCTTCCTTTGACTTCTTATGGCACAAATTCTTGGCCACCCCACCATGGACACCTTCGGCCTTTATGGTGTCCTCTCTGAAATACATCACCCAGGACCTACTGTCCACATAAGATCTGGTCATGGTGGATGACACTGGATTGTGGATTCCAAGATGAAAAGAATATGGAGGTCAAAAGTGATTGCCCAAGGTCACACAGTTAAGAGGCAGAACTGCAACTAGAACCCACTTCCACTGACTCCAAATTTGGTTCTCTTTCCACTGCAACACTTCCCCTCTATAATATGGCTGTTCACCTTTCTCTCTCATTCCAGATACTCTCTCTCAATGCTTCTTGGCCAGCCTCATACTATCTGTTTGCACTGAGATTGCAGCCAACTGACAAGCCTGGATTATTTTCACTTGTACCTCGCATTTGTGGAAAAAATCACAAACAGATTGCAACCAATTAGTGACATCCTCTTGTTGGTGAGACACTTTCCTTCTCCTTCCTGATTTCTGGACTACTTGGCCAGCTCGACCCCAGAGCCAACATTGGAAAAATGTTCTTGGCCCTCATGGGGGAAGAGTGGTTTGGGAGATGCAAAACCCTCGGATGGCTTTGAAGCATTTCAAGTTCCAAGGAGCCAGAATGATTTCCCAGATAATTGGACACAGGAATCAATCCTTCTAACAACCCAACCCTATATTGGGCACGACACCACTGGATGATGCAGAGCTTTCAACCTTCATTATTTTGATTGTCTGCCAGTATTTAATATATGAATATTACATACCAATCTTCAACTTAATTTCTTGTGTAAACGAATCGTGGCATAATTCTGGAGTCCTGAGCCCAGATCATAATTAAGTGGGGAAGACACTATCTTGACTTATCCCATTATTCAAAACCATTGGCTTTCCTTCAGGCCCTAACAGATGGAATGGGTGATAATATGGATGATATGATACCTCAGCTCAATTCTCCTACATTCTTATCATGAGAGCTGGGTAGTGGAGGGGAGTGGCAAAGGCAATAGAATCAAGTTCAGAAAGGCCTCAGTTCAAAAACCTGACTTTTGTCATTTGCAAGATGGGTGACCTTTGGCAATTATTTTTTTATTTTCAAAGCCTCAATGGGACCAATATAAAGTTCAGAAAAGGAGGGAATTTTGTCCTCAGGAACTTATATTTCCATAGAGTTAGCCCAGGTATAGAGGAAAGAGCTCTGAAACTAATCAGAGGACACAATCTGCTATCAGTGAGCCTTGGGCAAATCCCTTCCCCTCTCTGGGCCACAGTTTCCTCAAATTGTCAGATGTAGGATCTGGGCTATTATTTAGTTGCTAAGGTTCCATCTTACACTGAATCAACAGTCTTATGAGGGATACTGAATCCTAAAAATGCCAACGAAAGCTAGTACTTGCAAAAAGAAAAAGTCATCTCAAAGAGTTGGCAAATACAAGATGTGGAGGAAAACAACAAACCTGTTTGCCTAGAGCACTATAGTGTGCAGAAGGAAAGAGTATCATACAAATCTGGCAAGATAGGATAGTAACAGGAAAAGGAGAATGAATTTACTTAGAGTACAACAGGGAGCCACTATAAAGTTCTAAGTAGGAAAATAAAGTGACTAGATGCAGGCATAAGGGAGATTATTTTAGCTTGACTAGAAGTGATTAAAAGAGAGAGAGTATAGACTGGAGGGCCTGATATGGCTGCAGTGATCCAAATAAGTGGTAATGAGATCCCTGAAATAAGGTGCTAGTAGTGGGAAGAGAAAGGAGGTGATAGATGAACCCCCTTTATCCCTCTAATCTTTTCATCTTTTAAAATTCTTAACTATGTCTTCCCAGGAATCCTCCAGACAGGGTCCACCTAGGGTACCAGACACCTTTTACTGATTACTATACTTCTTAGGCATATCAAGTCTGTCCATCTGTTGTCTGTCACTTTCACTGCAGGATTTGCCCACCTTCTTTCTGGTCAGATTCAGTCTGGATATGCTCTGCTCATAGTGTTGTTGGTTAAGTCTTTCACTTCACTTTTAAATGTAAGTCATTGTTGGTAATTTCTTACAGCTTGCTGACTCCCACCACATAACTTTCTATTAGCCTTTAAATTAGTTATAGTTTTGATACTCCCTGAATACCTGGTGCTTTTGAATTTTAAGTGAACAACATTAAGATAAAAATTAATTGCCACATGGCAGTATACAGGCTCTGCATGCTAGAGAAGTGGGGAAAGGAGGGAGATCCCTGCAGAGTTGAAGTCTTCAGGAAAACTTGCATGAGAAAGATAGTGTCTCAAGCTGGGCAGCAAAAGGAAGGGTAGGTAGAATTTGGATAAGCTAAAAGCATTCCTGGGAAGGGGAGCAACCTGAGCAAAAGAATGGAGCAAAGAACAAAAAGAATCTATTGATGAGTCATGCTGTCATTATTTGGTTCTATCTATAGAGTAACACACTAGCCTTCTAGTCCAACAACTTCATTTAACTGATAAAAGAATACAGCCTGGGGGAGAGTAAATGTCTGGCATTCAACTCAAAGAGAATTAATTAAGTACCTACTATGTGCTAGGCACTAAAAATTCTAAGACAAAAGTAAAAACAACCTTTTCCCTCAAAAAATTTGTAGGCTACTGGGGAGAAACAACTTGTAAGCAATGCAGTATAAAATATAGATAAATTCTTTTTCTTTTTATTCTTTAATATATTATTTTTTTCTTTTTAATATGCTTTTTTGGGAGTAAATTTTGAGTTCCAAATTCCCTCCCTCCAGCCTTTCCCCCATCCATTGAGAAGACAAGCAATATGACATCAATTATACATGTGAAATCATGCAAAGCATTTTTGCATATTAGCCATATTGAAAAAAAAACAAGAAAAATAAAGTGGGAAAAATTTGTACTTCAATTTGCACTCAAACTCCATAAGATGGTTTCTCTCTGGAGGTAAATAGCATTTTTCAACATGAGTCCTCTGAAATTAGCTATTCTCAGCAATACGATGCTCCAAGACAAGTCAATCACAGTTGATTATCATACAATACTGTTGTTACTGTTTACAGTGTTCTCCTGGTTTTGCTCACTGTTCTCTGCAGTAATTCATATAGGTCTACCCAGGTTTTTCTGAAACAGTCCCCCTCATCATTTCCTATAGCACAATAGTTTTCTGTCATAATCATATGAAATCAACTTGTTCAGCCTTTCCCCGATTGATAGACATTCCCTCAATTGCCAATTCTTTGCCATCACAAAAGGAGCTGCTACAAATTTTCTCTATGAATATGTCCTTTTCTTGGATTTCTTTGTAATCCAGACCTAGTAGTAGTATTGCTGGGTCAAAGGGTATATACACAGTTTTATAACCTTTCAGGATTGTTCCAAATTGTTCTCCAGAAAGGTTGGACCAGTTTTCAACTAACTCTACCAACAGTGTGTTAGTGTCCCAACTTTCCCACATCCCCTCTAGAATAGATTAGCCAATCTAATAGGTATGAAGTGGTACCTCATTGTTGTGTTAATTTGCATTTCTCTAAATAATAGTTATGGAGAACATTTTTTTCATGACTCTAGAAAGCATTGATTTCTTCTTTTGAAATCTGCCAGTTCATATCCTGTGACCATTTATCAAATGCCTCTTATTTTCTATAAATTTGATTCAGTTCCCTATAAAATATAGATACATTCAATGCAAAGTCGTTCCTAATTAATGGGGAAAACCATAAAGGGGGGAAAGCAAAAAAGGGCTCTTTTAGAATGTAACACTTGGACTGAGCCTCCAAGAGAGCTAGGGTTTCCAAGAGCCACAGATGAGGAAGGAAGGAGAAAGCACCTGTGTAAAGGTGTGGAGGCATTTTGGTTTGAATGCGGTGTATAGAAGGTAGAATAACAGTACTAATCCTGAAGAGAGAGGTTAAAGCCATATTATAAAGGATTTTGAAGGCCATACAGATGAACTTATTAACCTCTTAAGGACAAGATAGGGGAGGTAAATGGCTCATATTAACAGAGATCTGAGAGTTTGCATCTTTCAAACAACAGTGACATGGCAACCAAAAAGGCTAACATATATGTTAGGATCCATTAAGAAATGCATCATGGCAGCCTCCTACTGGGAGATGGCTAAACAAATTATGGTATATAGATGTAATGGAATATTACTGTACCAGAAGAAACTGCAAAATGAATGGTTTCATGGAAACTGGGAAGATCTCTATAAAATGATGTAGAGTGAAGTGAGCAGAAGGAAGGAAACATGCACTTATTAAGCACCTACTATGTGCCAAGCACTATTAAGCACTTTATAAATATTATCTCACAACAACCTTATGAATGGTGCTATTCTAATCCCCATTTTACAGTTCAGAAAATAGGCAGAGGTTAAGTGATTTGTCCAGGATCCCACAACTAATAAGTATCTGAGGCCAGGCTTGAACTCAGGCCTTCCTGATTCCAGCCCTCCTCCTCCCACTATCCACTAAGATAGATAAAAGAACAATTTATACTATGATAACCATATGAAAGAATACACTTTTGAAAGGCTTTACATCTAATTTAGGCTCTGAGCAACATGGACTCAGAAGGATTAAGATTAAATACATTTCTTGACTCACAACAAGAGAGTTGATTAACTTAAAATGCGAAACATAGTTTTGGACATGGCCACTGTGGAATTTCTTTTGTCTGTCTATTACTCAGTTATATATTTTTCCTTTTTTAAACTTTCTTTTCTTCTTTTAATTACATGTAGAAAACATTTTTGACAATTGTTTTCTGACATTTTGCAGTTCATATTCTCTCCCTCCTTCCATCCTCCTACCCAAGGTGGTAAATGACTTGTTATGTTATAAGTTATAAGTGCTTTCATGTCATACATATTTTCATGTTCCCCATACCATGAGAAAAGACACATACAATAAAAAAACTCATGAAGGAAATAAAGTGAAAGGTGGTGTGCTTTGAATCCAATAGTTCCTTCTTTGGTATTGAATAGCATTTTTCATCATGAGTCTGTTATCTTGGGACCTTGTTTTGCTGATATTAGTTTAGAGCAGTGATTCCCAAAGTGGGCGCTACCGTCTCTGGTAGGTGCTGCAGCGATCCAGGGGGGCGGTGATGGCCACAGGTGCATTTATCTTTCCTATTAATTGCTATTAAAATTTTAAAAAAATTAATTTCCAGGAGCGCTAAGTAATATTTTTTCTGGAAAGGGGGTGGTAGGCCAAAAAAGTTTGGGAACCACTGGTTTAGACTTTAATAGTTGATCATTGCATAATATTTCTGTAACTATAGACTATTCTTCTGGTTCTGCTTACTTCATATAAGTTTTTCCAGGTTTTTCTGAACTCTTCTGTTTATCATTTCTTATGGCACATTAGTATTCCATTACAACCATATACTACAACTTGTTCAGCCATTCCCCAAATGGTAGACACCCCCTTGGTTTTCAGTTCTTTGCCACTACAAAGAGAGCTGCTATAAATATTTTGGTGCAGGTAGGCCCTTTTCCCTTAACTCTAATCTCTTTGAGATACAGATCTGGTAGTGGTATTACAGCTATGTATGAAGGGCTTTATTTTTTGTTTTTTGAATTTGTTCATTGGTTGGGGTGGGGGGACAGAGTGTGGGAAGGACAGGTTAATTTTTAAAAAACAACAGGGAATTAGTGGTGTGTGTGTGTGTGTGTGTGTGTGTGTGTGTGTGTGTGTGTGTGTGTGTTTAGGAAATGCATAATGTCTAAGACTAGGGTACTGATAACCAAGATGCTAAGAAGACCACATCTGGAATATTGAGGTCAGTTCTGAATCCTACATTTTAGGGAAGACATTTATAAGCCAGAGAAGATCCAAAGAAGGACAACTAGTGCAGCAGACTAGAGCTCTTCAAAAAGAAAAAAAGTCCATCAGCACCTGGCTCTATGAGCCTCTCTCTGGGAGATAAAAGAATTTAGTGAGCCTTAAAGGATAATGTTGCTTTTTCCCTTGAGCTGGATGGTAATGTTCATAAGAAGCAAGAGATTAAGGATCATCAGAACCCTATTCAGAAGAAGAGTGGAAGTAGGTAATTTGAGTAAGAAGTAAAGATGGAAGGCAGTCACTGCCTTAGCCAAAGACAGGACTCCATCCTTATGGCTACTGCTTTCCCCAAGCCAGGTGGAATAACCTGAGGGCAGGAGAGGACTAATAACTGTGGACTTTTCCCTCTAGAGATTTGATAAAAGAAAATGATGAGCTCATCTCTTCCTTTCCCAAACCTTTACCCATTTTCTGAAGAGGAATAGACATTAAATTCGAAACTTCTGTTCCTTAAAGTTCATTTATAATTTCTGTTTATTTGGCTCTGGATTTATTCACTATATAAAGTGAATAGTCATGGTTATTCTGGCTGTCAGAGAGAGAACACTATTATTGTGAGAATCAAATGAGATATTATTTGTAAAGTACTCGATATATAGTAAAGAGTATATAAATGTTTATTTCCTACCTTTCTTCCTTCTCCACCATATTCAAGATGAGAGGGAGCAGTAGCAGGCAACACATGACCTAATTAAAAAAGATACACAAGAAGCTACATGTTGATAAAAAGCATAAAAGAAAATTAAATAAATACCAATATAAGTATATTGCAGCAAATGGCATAGCATGGAAATTCTTATAGGAAAACTTAAATGATATATAGGGAAAAACAGACAATAAAACTATAATAGTAGGGAACCTCAGTTTAATCATCACAGACTTAAATAAGTCTAACCAAAAAGTAAATGAAGGAACTAAATAGAATTTTAGAAAACTTAGATTTGATTGACCTCTGGAGAATATTAAGTAAGAATAGAAAGGAGTTTACCTATTTCTCAGCTGTGAATATGGTACCTTCACAAAAACTGAACATATATTAGGGAATAAAAGCCTCACAAAAATGTAGAAATATTAAATGCATCTTTTATCCATCATAATATAATAAAAATTCTATTCAATAAAGAGCCTTTGAAGCAAAGACTTCTGGAAACTAAATGACTTAATCTTAAAGAAAGAATTATAAAATAACAAATCATAGAAATAATTGATAATTTCATCAAAGATAATGACAACAAAAAACAAACCAAAATTTTTTAGATGTGGACAAAGCAATATTTAGGGGAAGATTTATATTTCTAACCACTTTCATTAATAAGAAAGAGAAAGAGAAATTTGGCATACAACTTAAAAACCCCAGAAAATCAACAAATCAAAAACTTCCAATTAACCACCAAAATAGCATTCCTGGAAATTAAAGGAGAACTGAATGAAATTAAAAGCAAAAAACTATTGATTTAATAAATAAAACCCAGGGCTTTTAAAAAATAAAATAGATAAACCATTAACTAACTCAATTTAAAAAAGAAAAAAACAAATGAAAAAATGAAAAAATGCATTCACAACCAATAAATAAGAAAAGAAAGTATTAGGAAACTATTTTGCCCAATATATATCATTAAAACTGATCATCTAAATTCCCTGGATGAAAATTTACAAAAACATAAATTGCACAGATAAACAAAACAGGAAATTGAGTACCTAACCTTATCTTAGAGAAAAAAAAAACAAGTCATCTATTAATTCTCAAAAGAAAAAATCATCAGGACCAAAGAGATTTACAAGCAAATTCTAGCAAACACCTAAAGAATGAGTAATTCTGATTTTAAAAAATGGGAAAAGAAGGGGTACCATGAAATTCTTCCTACAATACAAATATGGTCTTGATACCTAAACCAGGGAGAGTCAAAACAGAAAAAAGGAACTACTCAACAAAGATTGTTGGAAAAACTGAAAAGTAGTCTGTCAGAAACTAGGTATAAACCAAAATCTGACAACACCTACCAAAACAAGCTTCCAAATGGGTACATGATTTAGATTTTAAAGGATAATGTTAATAAATAAATGAGAAGAACATGAGAGAAATAACCTGTCAGATCTAAGGAAAGAGGAAGAAATAACAATAGGCAGAGAGGTTCACAGGATGTAGAATGGACAATCTGAGTTACAAACAAAACCAATGTGGCTATAATTAGAAATAGGAACTGGGGTGGGGGGATTTTTGTAGTAAATGTCTCTGAAGATGTTCACACTTCTAAGACATTTAGGGAACTGACTCAAAGTTGTGAGAACAAGAGCCATTTTCCAGTTAATGAATGGTTAAAGGATATTAATAGGCAGTCTTTAGAGGAATAAATCCAAGCTATCATTAGCCAAATTTTAAAATGCTCTAAATCACTAATAATTAGAGAAATTCAAACTAAACCCATTCTGAGGGACCACCTCACACTCATCAGATTGGCAAAGTTGACCAAAAAAAGGAAAATGATAAATGGGGCTATGGAAAAATAGCTACATTGATATACTATTGTTACCCACTCCTTCAATGTACCTTCAATTGTATAAACAACTTTTCTTGTACCATTTATGTATGATCATTTCCCCCATTGTCCTTCTCTCCTCCCCATCTCAAAGTATACCCCTCTTTCTCACCCTTCTACTTTTCTTTTGAGATCATCCAAATATAACAGAATTATACTTAGGGCCTCCAAGTAGACTCCCTCTAAGAACTCTGGTGATGGTAAAGTTCTGAGGGGTTACATGTATCATCTCCTCATATAAGAAATGTTAACAGTTTAACCTTGTTTAACTAATTTTTTATTTCTCCTTCAAATTGATCTTTTTATTTTTCTCTTGAGTCTTATGTTCTGTGCATGAAGAAGAAATAACATGTATCTGTGTATAAAACATGTATCTATAGTGCATGTATGTATATATACATAATCAATCAGCATTTTTTGCCAGGTACCATGCTAGGTGATGGGGATGCGAAAGTAAAAGTGAAACAGATCATGTCCTCGAGAAGTTTAGATTCTAGTGGAAAAGCATGAAAAAATATGTAAGTATCTACAGCATACATATACAAAATGAATACATTTTCAGGTTTCAGGAGGAAGTGCATTAGCCACGGGTGTGGGCAGGAGCAGGGAGAAAATCAGGAAAGTCTTCATATAGGTGGTAGTACTTGAGTTCTGCTTTGAAGAAAGCTATAATTCGGAGAGAAGGAGGTGAGGAGAAAGGATATTCCAGGGGTTTCTTCCCTACGTGACCTTAATCTTTAATAGGAAAAATTGTAGATTTCTAGGTTCCAGATCAGGGAGTGTACTTAGGAGACAGGAGGAAGACAAACCATTGAAGGAGATACTTAAAGGGTGCTTGGTCAAACAGGAGGATGCCGAATCCAAGGGAGATGAGAATACTGAACAGGAGTAATTGGTCAAGAGTAAAAAGATGCAGAAAGGTAAAAGAAAATGGCAACTAAGGGGAAAAGGTCATTGAAATGAACCACTAAGAGACCCTTGAGGAAGGTAGTGTCTTTTTTTTAGTTATAACTTTATTTTATTTTAGTAACAAATTTACACTTAAGTTTTCCAAAGTTATATGATCCATCCCTGAGGAAGGCAGTTTCAATGAAATCTAAGGGTGCAGGAGCCAGACTGTAAAGAATTAAGAAGTGGTACGCAATGGAAAGGCAAATTGGAAAGAGAGCTCAAGATCTTCTGGACACCCTCCCCTCCCAAAACAAAACCTCGGAGAGGTGCTTACCAAGTGGGAAGTAAGCTACCTGAGCACTGGAGAAAGAAGGAGATAAATGGGACGGATTCACCCTAGCCAGCCAGGAGAGGGAAATAGATACTTGGTTGGAAGAGAAAGAAACAACAGGCATGTAAGTGGTTATCGGGTGTTAAGAAGTTGCTCTGGGACAGGTCAGTGCTTAAGTGGGTCTACAAGGCTCACCTTTCTTTCCCACTCCCAGCTTCACTGACTATAGGTCTCTAGAAGCCAAGCAAAGTGCAGAGAAAGGACATCTATCCCCAAAGCACCCATCAGGGCCTTAAGTACATTCCATGACAAGAGACAGTTAATCAATGGTTGCCTCCCTCCACCTGAACATGGCTGACCAGAGGAGCAAAGGCAGTCTTGCACTTTGCCTACAGACCTTAATGAGAAGCCAAAGCTGAGTGGGGAGAAGCGATCAATGACTCCAATCAATGGTCTATATTAATGTTTCTAATATGATAGTGCTGATTTGCAGCCGACCAGGTGCCAAATGGCATCTGGGAAGCATTACTCCATCCCCCAATTGACGTAATAATTAGATTGCATAAGTGGCTCCTCTCCGCTGGCTGTCTGCTCCAGAGACAAATGGTATTGGTCAGGCGATCAATCTCCTTGCTGTGAAGGCAAAAGTTGCAGCCCCAGTCAGCAATGACGCCTGGAGCCCCAAATTCAGCGCAATATGAGAAAATGAGCTGGGAGGAATGTCAAGGGGGGAGATGATGCTGAACAGTGACCAATGAGGAGGGTCAAGCTGGCGAGACAGAGGACTCCCAAGCCTACGTGCCTATGTCCACACTCAGGCTCCAAAGGAAAGAGTAGGGGCTATTTCCAGGATTGGGGGGTGGGGGGAGTAGTGGCTCAAGTGGCACTTGGGGAAAATGAAGATCCTTATCCCAGATTCATGGGATTTAAAGTTGGCAATGAGGTTTGAAATCATCTACTCTAGGGGTTCCTATCCTGGGGTACATGAACCCTTAAGAGATCCATGGATGGATTTCAGGAGGGCTGAGATCTTGGATGGGAAAATATTCATCTTTATTTCAATATAATTGATTCCCTTTGTATCTTATGTATTTTATTATTGTTGTTGTTTTGGTTTATTTAGGGATTCAGGACACAAAATGGTCAAGAACCCCTGATCTAATTCAAATCTTCCATTTCACAAAAGGGCACCCAGAGAAGAAAGGAGATTGGGGGATAGGGAATGGCAGAGCTGGGATTCAAACCTAGGTCTAAATCTAGGCTTCCAAATCTTGCTGTCTTTCTAATGCCTTCCAATTAACTCCATAATTATTATTATCCTCACATAGTAGGCATTTAATAAATGCTTGCTGAATGAATGAAAACATTTTCCAGATGAGGCAACTGAGACCTTGGAAGATGAGATGACAGTTAAGACAGTACAGATATATTACCGAGGAAAGGTGCAATTAATCCATTGTCACACCTTACTGTGAATTAGGTTATATCAGAAAACCTTGCTGTCACTTAGTTGAGCCCTGGAGACTGGGACATAAAACCGGTAAGGTGATACTGCAGGTAAGGTAACATGGCCCCGGGAAGTGAGTCAGAGCTCCCGATGAGCTAAAAGGGAGATTAGTGGAAGAAAACTGCTAATAAAGGAGGGGGTGCGTTTTAAGGGATTGAGACAAGGTTGGGAAAGCGTGGAGGTGGAGAGGGGGGAAAAGGAGGGAGATTAAAAAGCTGAAAGGAACCCTGTATCATCCAGCAGTCAAAATCTGAGCAGATAATTCCCATCCCAAGTAAGTCAATCAACAAGCATTTATTTAGCAAGTGCTGCTGAGTGTTAGTGTCACTGTCCTTGGTACTGGCAACATGAAGCTAAAAATCAAGCAGGTTCTGCCCTCGAGGCCCTTATGTTCTAGCCACCAAGCACTATATTGCATTGCCCAGCAAGCAATCTGAAGAGATTAAATACCCGCTACTGTATATCAGCAACTCCACAAGTGTGGGCATATCAAGACAAAATAACAACAGTGAGAAAATAATTTCTGCCCTCAGAAAGAATTGCAATAGTCTCCCAATTTGGCATTCCTACTCCAGTCCATCTTCCACAGTCTGCCATTACCGTTCATCCCAAACAGCTCTGCCACGTCCCTATTCTTCCCCTGTACACACAAACCATCCCCCACAATCCTCAAGGCTCCCCTCATCTCCAGAATGATGTCCAAACTCCCCTGTCTGCCATTAAAGCCCTCCACAGTCAGGCTGCTCCCTCCTTCCACCTTTCCTTCAATTCCCTTTTTTACACGGGTTCTCTTCTAGCTACCTCATCCCCATCTGTTCTCAAACCTGCCATTGCTTTGCTGGCCTCTCTACCTTTGTTCCCCATGTGTGGCAATACACTGGCTTCTCACCTCTGACTCAGAGAATCCCCAGCTTCCTTCAAAGCACAGTGTAAGTCCCATCTCCCCGCATGAAGCCCTCCCTTGACAGTTCCACCTCTGAGCACTCTCCCTCCTGAAATGACTGTAGTTATTTACTTGAGCACATGCTGTGTTTCTCTAGTCAAACAGAAGCTCTGTGAGGGCAGAGCCTGTTAGATTTTTGCCTTTGGCTTCCCCCAGTACCTAGCATGCTACCTTGCACATAATCAATGCTTGATAAAGGTTTCTTGAATTGGTTGGTAGAGCTGACATTCTACTACGGAGCTCACAGTAAAGCAAGTATCAGGAACTGTGTTTTCTGCCCACTTTCTTTCCTATCTATTCTCTTCTCCCCACTCACACAGTCACCACTTCGATTCAAGGCCTCATCACCCTCCTCACTCCAACCCATCCTCCACCCAGCTGCCAAACTAAAGCCCAGGGCTGACAAGGTCACTCTCCTGTTCTATAAACTCTACTGGCCCCCTATAATACTTGACACCAACCACAACCTTCTCTGTCTCTGAAAGCCCTTCACAACCTGGCCTTTCAGGCTTCACTAGACACTACTCTCCTCCCCTACCTCTTCAGCCTAGCCAAATTGGGTTTCTGTCTTTGCACTAAGCATTCCCCATACCACTTGCATTCTTTTACACAAGCAGGCCCCCAGACTGGGACTGCATTCCCTCCTTACTCCATATCTCCTTGAATCATGAGCTTCCTTCAAAACTGCTCAAATGCCACCTTTAAGAGACTTTGTGGACAGAGGCAGCAGCTACTCATTCCCCACCCCCTCAATTACCTTGCATTGAGTTTGGAGATTCTTATATGTACACTTTTGCCTCCTCCTCCATAGGATGGAAGCTCCTTGAGAACAGGGACTGCTTCACTTTTGTCTCTGCTCCAGTGGGCCTGGTGATGGATTGATTGATTTGTAGGAGGAGGAGAAAGACAACTGGAGGGAGCTGGGAAGGCTTCAGGAGGAGACATTGTTTGACTTGACCTTTGAAAGAAGCCTTCCCCATTTGGAGCCTCAGTTTCCTTTTATGTAAAAAGAGGGAGTTGGACTAGATGATCTTTCGGGTCCCTTCCAACTCTGATATGGGAGGACTCTATTCTCCAGGGCTCTCTAAGATCCTTTGTGGCTGTGAATCTGGGGGGGGGGGTTGGCACAGCATCTCTAAGTGGGAAGGGCATTAACTTTCTGCCCGCCACGTCACTGTTCCTCCCTCAGTCCCAACGTCAGGGAGGCTCAGACCTGTAGCTTGAGTTCTTGATGTTCTAGAAAGGCAGAGCCAGCCCCTGGCTGCTTCCGCCTTCTTCCACCTCAGACCG
This sequence comes from Gracilinanus agilis, assembly GCF_016433145.1. NCBI lineage: Eukaryota > Metazoa > Chordata > Mammalia > Didelphimorphia > Didelphidae > Gracilinanus > Gracilinanus agilis. The sequence goes on along the minus strand of NC_058136.1, from coordinate 14,476,486 downwards.
CTAGATGTCAGTGGTAAGTCAGTTCCTAAGTACCTGGCTGTGGCGGCCCTGATGGCTGCAATTAAGAACTGTTGTCACGATGCAGGTTGCTCTGGAAACCCTGCCCAGCAACACACAGCTTGGAGGCTGGCTGGCTGGCTGGCTGGCTGGCTGGCTGGCTCCCTCCTCCCCTGGCAGACTGGGGCCCTGCACTGGGGTAAAGATGCCTTCCAGGTTACAAAGGGCTTCCTTCTCCAGATCCCTGAATGGAAGGCACTACAAATATCCTCATTTTACAGGGGAGGGAACCGAGGCATGAAGAAGGGAACTGATTTACCCCAGGTCCCACAGCTAATCAGTGGGCCAGGATACCAACCCCTGAGTTCCAAGTAAGGAAACATTCATCCATGAGCTCACAAATCAGGATTTGGTAGAGACCTAAGAGGCCATTGAGTTGAATCCTCTCAATTTTACAGGTAATTACCTGGCATTTATGTAGTACTTACTAGGTGCCAGGCACTGTTCTAAGTGCTTTATGATCTCCTTGGATCCTCACAAATAATCTGGGAGGTAGGTGATATTATCATTCCCATTGTACAGTTGAATAAACTGAGGTTCAGTGTGCCTGAAATCATATTTGAAATCAGGTCTTCTTGACTCTGCCAGCTCCCCAGCTCTATCTACAGAGCTACCTGACTGCCTCATACGGTTTAATTCGTTTTATAGAGGAGGAAACTGGAACTCAGAGAAGGTAAAAGATCTGCCTAGAATCTCCTAGGTTATAATTGACAGAAATGGAATTTGAATCCAGTTTCTCTAAACTCCAAATTCAGCCTTCTCCTCCCTTAACTACTACATAGTTTTATTTTGGAGATAATTACATATAGGCAACAGAATGAGTGCTGGGCCTGGAATGAGGAAGACTTGAGTTTGAATCTAACCTCACGACCTTGGGTTAGTCATTTAACTACTGTCTGCTTCAGTTTCCTCACATGTGAAGTAGGGATGATAATAATAGCATCTACCACCCAGGGTTGTTTTGAGGATCAAATGAGTTAATAATTGCAAAGCGCTTAGGACAGAGTCTGGCACAGAGTAAGTGCTATAGAATTGTTAGCTATTATTATTATTATTATTATTATTATTATTATTCAGAGGAACAGATCTTGTTGGTCCCATTGGAGTAAGTGAGAAGACAGGTAGGGAGTAGCTGTCTCACACACAGCACCTGAAGGCTCCAAATTTTCCAATTCTATAATCACTTCAGCTCTCTCAAAGAAAACGTGACTCTCCACTAACGAGATGTGGGAAATCAAATGGGTCATTAATCAAAAATTAGTCTTCCCTAAAATAAAATATTAGCTATGTTGGGTAGTTAATTGCATTATCAGAATGAACAGCTCATCCTCTTTAACAAGAGTTTTAAACCCTGATCACCTAATAAGTGCAGGAATTACCGTTAATCTCGTTCAAAATTTAATTACGGTGAGTCATACATCAAGAACTAGAACAGAGGAATAAAAATTTAGCAATGAAGTGAGATCCTACTAACCCTCACCCCAGCCATTACTTCCCTCTGGGTTTGGGGGAATGGACAAGTTTTTAGCTCTGGAGGAATGGAGCTAGCCATGGGAAGGGAGCCCCCCTGTCTCCATCCTGCCCATCACACCTTATAGGAAAACTTGGATGTTCCAAGGCTGGGAAATAATTTGCCACTCGCCACTCTCCACCACAATAATCTGCATCAGTGGGAAAAACTCACAAATCAGAGGCATGGAAGCATGATAACTGATACCTAGTTCTGTGACTGGGGACAAGTCACTTGGTCTCCATGGGCCTCAGTCTCCTCCTCTGTAAAATAAGGGGGTCAGATTAGATGGCCTCTGAGATCCCTTACCACTATAGATCTAGGATCATCTGAAATGCTCCTCTCCTCATCACAAACCTATAAGGTAGAATGTATGAGCATTATTATTCCCATTCAACAGATGAGCAAACTAAGGCCCAAAAGGGAAATGATGTTCCTCTGTCCACCATCCATCCATGAGAGCCTGGATGCAAAGCCAGGCCTCCTAACTCCTACCTAGTCTAGCCCTCATCTGAGTACACAATGCTATGGGAGCGGCATCTATTTCGAATCCTTTAGGAAGAGGGACAGAGGAAGCAGGAGTCATGGTCCTTGTCCTTAGGGAAGCCCAGATACATTTTCCCTGCTCTCAGGTACCATACTACCATCCCTACCTCATTGGGAAGATATTGACTGTGACTTCATGGAACTTTGGGACAGCTTGAGTGATTAGGAAGGGGCAGTAGATGGAAAATTTGGTCTGGAGTCAGGAAGGCCGGAGGTCAAATCTGGCCTCAGACACTTCCTAGCTGTGTGACCCTGGGCAAGTCACTTCACCTTGCTTGCCTTAGTTTCCTGATCTGTAAGAAGAACTGGAGAAGGAAATGGCAAATCACTCCAGTATCTTTGTAAAGAAAATCCCAAATGAGGTCACAACTGAAAATGACTCAACAAGAAAAAGAAGTAATTAGGACATTTTCCTTGACATTCCAAACCTGCCTCCTTGCAAGTCCCCCAACTCCTTGCTAATTGTTTTGCCTTCTAGGGACAAACAGAACAAGGTTAGCTGTACTACCCGGGACAGCCTGATGAGAGGGAGACCTGGTAGCCAACATCTTGGAAGACTTCATACCTCACGAGAAAGGAATGGGACCTCTCTTCAGGGAGTCCTTGATCTGATGAGGAAGATGTAATCCTTATCCTGGGGGAGCTCAAAGTCTCAGGTCTCCTGGGGTCTCTGAATAAAAAGGGCAGCTATCCTCTACAGATCCATTCCCACAGGCCCAGTTTTAAGCAATATAGCCCCTGTGGCTAAGGAACCCAGGAAATGTCCCTGAGCCAGGGCAGGGCCCCCCAGAGGTAAATTATGAAGTGTTTTTCCTTCCCTTTGTTAATGGTCTCACCTCAATTAAGCTCATGATTAGACAATTCATTGGGGGCCCTTTATTGAAACTTGGAGCTTGCCTGAGAAAAGGCACCCCACCCCTTCAGTAAGATGTCCAGACACTTAGCAGATGGGTACCTGATAACCGAGCCTTCACTACTGGCCCTCTTCTCACTTCTTTTCTGCAGCTGGAGTGAAAAAGCTACAAAAGGAAAAGGGAAACAGCCGCCTCCCATTCTCCCTGATACCACTGGCTTCTTTAAAACAGCCTTAGTTAGGCTGTATCATGCCAACCTGAGGAGGCGAGAGGGGGATATAGAACGAATGAACACACACACACACACAAACACACACACACGCATGCACGCATGCATGCACACGCACAACACCTAGGACCACTTCGAAGGAAATTTTAAGAGATGACTACAGAGAGGATACTAGGGAGGTTATTACTACTGTGAATAATAATAATAATAATAATAATTTGGAAAGATGACATTTAGATATTACATGATGGTTACAAAATGCCTTTCATACATTGTATACCCATTCCTCCTCAAAACGGCTCTAGCGAGAAGGAGGGAGGAGAGAGGAAGGGAAGGAAAGAGAGAGACATAGAAAGAGAAAGAAAGGGAGGGCAGCAAATATTATCATCTATATTTTATAGAGAAGGAAACTGAGGCCCCAAGAGGGGATCCATAGGGAATCAGAGGCAAAGTTAGACCTAGAGCCTTACTCCTCCAATTCCAGTGTATTTTTCTGAAGAGACTTTTTTGGGGGGACTTTTGTCTGCCTGCCTTTTGTTCAGTTTCCCTTATAACTCTCTGCAAGGAGGCTCCATGACTACCCCTGATACTGCTCTTCATTTGCCTCCTGTCACCCATTTCCAAGTCTTCAGGGCCCTTTAGGAGTCTTTCCAAGACCTCCACATTTTTAATTAACCAAGTGCCTTGGTGTCATCAGCCTCCTTCCGTTAATTTATTAGTCATCTCCTTCTTGGGCTCTTTAATGAGCATATTTCCTAGCTTCTCTCCTAGCTCCCACTCTCAGGAGTGGCCAGGCTGCCCATCTTGGCCAGCCTAAAGCTTCTGGACACCCTTGCTCTGCCTTGCTTCATTTCGACACATTCAGAATTCCCAGACTTGGGTTTAACCTTCAGGGTGAAAGAGGGAGAGGAGACAGGAAGGAGTGTATGTGTTTGGGCCTATATGAGAACATATACATGTGTTTTTCCATAAGGGGTTATTTAGGAGGCTTTTTGAAAATCTAAGCCAATTATTTATGAAATGTCTCCATTATCTTTTTGTTCACAATCCCTAGCGCCCCATCTCTCTCGCCCCCACAGAATGCACTTAATGCCACTACTGCTCATCCCCTTGGATGAATCATAGCTTAAGGTTCATACAATGCCAGGGATGGAAAGGGCCTTGGAACAGAAAACATAACCACATCAGGGTTGGCAGGACCTTGGAACATATATTATAGAAAAAAAGAGACTGGCTTAGAGCATATCTAGCCCAAATCTCTCCTCTTGCAAGGGCCCAGAGAGGGGAAGGGACTTTCCTACCCAAAGTTGCACAGCAAATGGTTGACAAAGCCAGATCTGGAACCAAGTTCTCCTAAAACCCTCTTTAATTACCATCACTCTCAGCTCCACTGATCCAGACTCTTAGAGGTTGAAGGAATCTTCTGTCAGGAGGGCCCATAATTTTGGAGGAGAGGTTGAAAGGACCAGGTGTATTTTAGATTGGAGAAGAGGAAATTCAGGACCACATGATAACTGGATTCAAGCAGTATCTATCATGTGTAAAAAGGATTCAGTTTGATTTCTTTGGTCCCAAAAGACAGAACTAGGAACAGTGAGAAAGAAATTATAAAAGGCAGATTGAAGCTGGCTGTCATGAAGAATTTCTAGTTTTGAGATCAGTCCAAGAGTGGAATGGGCTCCCTTGGAAGTTGGTGGACACATTGGATATCTTCAAGCAAAGGCTGATGACTGGCAACTTAAGGTGACAAAGGATAGGGAATCTGGGCCAGCTACAGGTTGGTCTTGGGCTGGCTAGGGAGTCCTTTCCAACTTAGAATTTCTGTGATTCTATACGTCTGCATATCTCTGTTGTGTCTACTATTCCAGGTAGACTAGAGACCTGGTCAGGGTGGCTGGGGTGAAGGGTGCTTTGTAAAGTCAACAAAGAAATAGTGGAATAGTGGAAGTCTAAAATGTACCTAAAGAAGTCCACCTCTGAGAGTCCTTCCTCCTTTCTGTTCTAGGTGGGACTAATAACAGCCTCCTGTAATTTGAAGAATCATATCCCTGAGAGAGATTTGCTGGGACTTGAAAGGTCATTAGAGAGAATGTAGATAACTTTCTCAGTTTTGAACACATAGGAAATATGCATTTGATTTGGGTAGACCTTCCCCCGACACACACACACACACACACACACACCCACACACACACACACACACACACTTTGTGAGAGAAAAGGGTCTAAGCTCTGTAGTTAGTGCCTGAATTTGGTATTGGTGACTTGGGTTCTCTTTGTTCCGATTATAAAATCCTAGCTCTAGAGCTGGGAAGGGCCTTAGAGGCTATCTAGTTCAACTCTTCATTTTAGAGAGGAGAAAACTGAGGCTTTTAGGGGGGAAATGACTTACCTAAGGTCATACAGGAAGTAGGAAGCCAGGCTAGGATTCAAATTATGGAGGGCAGCAAGTTTCCTGTTCCCTGGCAAACTGGATCAAGTAAAGGGGATTAAAATGGACTGAAAGAGAAGTTCCTAGTGCAGAGGGTCCTAGGCTTTGAGTCTTTGAGTCAGGCGACCTGGGGTACAAACCCCTTTGTGTAATTTATAAAGGCCTTTCCAAATGGGCTTCAGCCTATCTTGCCAGGCCCTCTACATACTCCAGGCTTTCCTGACACCTTCTGCTCGAGCCAAGTTAAGTTGCTTGCTGGACCTGATCTTCCATCTCTCTTCTTTGTACCTTTGCCTAGGCTGATCCTCATGACCACAGTGTGCTCCTTCTTCATCTTAGTGTCAGGACCATCTCTACTGTTTCCCTAATCTGGAGTCTAGGGATTTGGTTTGTTTGAGGGTTTTAATACATGTTTTGATTACCGTATGCCAGTAGAACTGCTTTCCTTTGTAGTCCCCCATATTTTATTTTATCAATTTAAAAACATTATTCTGAGAAGGGATCTAAAGGTTTTGCCCTGCTATCAAAGAGGTCTAAGGATACAATGATGTTGAGAATCTCTGATCTACACAAAACTTCTTGTGACCTCATTCCATTCTCATAAGTCCTAGTCTCCATTCCTTGGAAATCTTGTGTATATTTTGTATTGAAGTTTCTTTTTATATGTTGTTTCCCCCCCCTCAATAGAATGTAATCTTCTTGAGAGCAAGGTCCATTTGGTTTTCATCTTTGTATCCCCAGCACTTAGAACAGTACCTGGTACTACTTTGAAATTAGCTTAAATATTAAAATTTGTTTATTTTTGCTGAATTGAGTTGAACTAGGTTCAAGCTGAGGTTCTGCAAGGGGACTTTGGGAAAGTGTGATCCAAAAAGAACTACATCCTCTTCCAGACTTAGAACATCCTAGAGATAGTCATACTGAGTAGATCACCTATTGGCAGCTCTACAGAAGGAACCAGGATAAAGAGCACAACTGGGAGAAAGCAGTGTGGTATACAGCCAGCTATGCTGCTTTTAGAAGACCAAGGCTGGCTCTTCTCCTTCCTACCTGTGTGATCCAGGACAGGTCACTTCATCTTCTTGGGCCTGACTTCACTCATATGGAAATGAGAGGATTGGACTATGTGGACTGAAATACCTTCTAGCTCTAGATATCAGCCCCTTGCTAGTGACCCCATTCTAGTTGTAACTGGGAGTGACTGTGGATCTCTGTGGAACTGGGGGAGAAGGGAATTCATTATTGGGAGTCTTGGAGTTTTGATATGAGTCCTACTGAATTGGTTTCAGCCTAAGTAGGAAGTCAGATGGCAGCAGACTGACAGAGCAGAAGAGAGGGTGTCATGCATATGACATCTCTCCAAGTTTTCTGGCTGGGAACTAAGAGTCCAAAAAGTATGGCTACAGAGCCATTTCTGTTAGTGAAGCCTCTGAATTGCATATGTAACCAGGATCTGGCACATGCTTGGCTGATGAAAGAAGAGAAGCCAGAAAGCTTACTTTGGGAAGAATCATAATGACATGTAAGCTATATGCCTTGGAGAGCTTCAAACTGTATTACAAAGTGGTAATCATCAAAACAATCTTGAATTGGCTAAGAAATAGAGGGATGGATCAGGGGAATAGATGAGGTACACAATACACAGTAGTAAATAACCATGGTAATCTAAAGTTTGATAAACCCAAAGATCCACGCTATTAGGATGAACTCATTATTCAACAAAAATAGGGAAAACTGCTAGGAAAACTGGAAAAGTTTGGCAGAAACAAGGAGTAAACCAATATCTCACACCATAAACCAAGATAAGGTCAAAATTAGTGTAAGATTTAGACAAGAAGGACAATATCATAAGCAAACTAGAGGAACACGGAATTGTTTACCTGTCAGATCTATGGGAAAGGGCAGAATTTATGAGCAAACAAGAGATAACGAACATGATGGGATATAAAATGAATAATTTTGATATTAAATAGAAAAGTTTTGCAGAAGCAAGGCCAATGCAGTCAAGATTAGAAGGAAAGCAGAAAACTAGGGAAAAAATTTTACAGCAAGTATCTGATAAATGCCTCATTTCTCAAATAAATAGAGAACTAGGTCAAAATTATAAGACTACAAGTCATTCTTATGATGGGGAATGTTATCTCCCTCCAGAGAAAAAACTATTGGAGTCGGATAGATGCAGATCAAAGCATACTATCTTTCACATCAGTGTATTTATGGTTTTATTTTGGGGTTTTGGTTTTGTATGAGTTGCTCTTACAATAATAACCAATATGGAAGTATGTTTTGCATGATAATACATGTATGGCCCGGGGAAAAAAGAAATACAAGTCATTCCTCAACTGTTAAACGGTCAAAGGATATAAAGAGGCAGTTTTCAGAAGAAATCAAAGCTATCTATAGTCCCATGAAAAAATGCTCTATATCACTCCTGATGAGGATGTGAGAAAATTGGGACACTACTGTTGGTGGAGTTATGAATTGGTCCATCCATTCTGGAGAACAATTTAGAGTTATGCCCAAAAGGCTATAAAACTGTTTGGCTCAGCAATATCACTACTAGGTCTGGATCCCAAAGAGATAAATGGAAAGGGAAAGGGACCTAGTTGTACAGAAATATTTACAACATCTCTTTTTGAGGTGGCAAAGAATTGGAAATTGAAGGTATACCCATCAAATGGGGAATGATTCAATTTGTGATATATGATTGTGATGGAATACTATTGTGCTATTAGAAATGAAGAGCAGGAAGCTTTCAGAAAAACATGGTCTTACATGAACTGATGCAAAATGAAGTGAGCAGAACTAGGAGAACATTGTACAAAGTAATAGGAATATTATACAATAAAAATAAATTATGAATGGCTTAGCTATTCTTAGTAATACAATGATCCAAGACAATCCCAAAGGATTCATCATGAAAAATTCTATCCACTTCCAAAGAAAAAAAATGATGGACACCGAATGCAGAGTGAAACATATTATTTTTTTCCATTTTTTTAATTTTCTTCATGAATTGTTTTTTTATTTCTGTTTTTTCTCAACATGACTAATATGGAAATATGTTTTGTATGAGTGCACTAGATCAAATTACTTAGAAAGGAAGGGTGAGAATTTGGAACTCCAAATTTTAAAAAACAAATGTTAGAAATTGTTTTTATATGCAATTGAGAAAGTTATTGAATCGAAAAAATTTCTGGTCAAAAGAATACTACTAGATTCTCCTACCTGCATCGGTATTCAATCAGTTGCAATATCTCGTTTTGGTTGAAGTATATAAAGAAAACCTGGCCTCACAGAGGTATGTAGTTGGAATACGGAGAGTATTTTAATAGGCATAAAACATTCTAGTATTAGTATGAAAATAGATTTGACTTCCCTGACCCCCTTGAAAGGGTCTAAAAGAACCCCTAAGAATCCTTGAACCACACTTTGAGAACAGTTTGTCCCATGTCATATTCTTTCTCATGTAGAAAATAAATACAGTCATCTCACGGTAGAAAAGATAGAACACTAACACTTAAGGGAATCAGAAAAGAGGTCATATAAATATGTTTGAAACGAAGTTGTGGATTCCAAGAAGCATATGTGAGAGGAAAAAAAAACATTTCAGGCATGGAAGACAGTCTTGCAAAGATAGGGAGGTAGGAGATGAAAGAAATATACATAGGGAAAAATAAGTAAGCCAGTTTGGCTGGAATATAGAGGGTAAGTAATGAGTGACATGTTAGAGTCAAACTATGTCAGGCTCCAGATGCCAAACCTATGAGTGAAAGAAGGGGCAGAATAAATAGAGACCTTGTGGTCAAGGCCCAAATGTGTTAGCTGTTTCTTTGGTGTCCAAAGAAATTTCCTATATTTGTTTGCAGACTCAATTTGACCTACTTTCCTTTAATGTTTATTTTTGTGTGCTCAAAGCTTATTAGATTACTTTCAGAAAAATAACAGGTTTCTCCCAAATAAGTGGAGGGGAGGCTTAATCTATTATAAGGAGAGACATCTGTGACTTCACTGTCAAAGAGAACTCCCAAGTGAGGAAATTCCCTCTTTTGCCAATGCAGGCTGGTAACACCTTCCCTGCAACTTACAGAGCTGCCTAGAGAAATAGTGGCAAATTCAAATACAAATGAGGGTCATTAAACCACACATAAGGATCTTGTACAGCATATTCACTTAGAAAACCACATAGTAACATTATCTATGTTCTTGTGGGTTTGGGTTCAGTCATTTCAGTCATGTCTGATGCTTTGTGACCCCATTTGGGGTTTTCTTGGCAAAGATCCCAGAATGCTTTGCCATTTCCTTCTCCAGCTCATTTGACAAACGAGGAAACTGAGGCCAACAGAGTTAAGTGACTTGCCCAGGATCCCACAGGTAGTAAGTATCTGAGCCCAGATTTGAACTCAGGAAGATGAATCTTTCTGTTTCCCAGACCAGTGTTCTATCCACTACAGCACCACCTAGCTACCTATATCTATGTTCTACCATGTTTTTATTTTTTATTAAACATTTCCCAATTACATTTTCATCTGGCTCTGAAATCACTCAGAAGTGATGTGTGACAACTCTGGCCTAGAGCACTGAGTAGTTCAGTGGCTGGCCCAGGTCACACAGCCAATTTGCATTAGAGGTAGGACAGCTTCTCTGCCAACACTTATTAATTATGCCTTCTTAGCCTAGAGTAGTGTCCACAAAAGATGGACTAACCATCCCCACAGGAAAAACCAAGCAAAGGAAAAAAACACTTAAGAAAAAAAAATACTTAACAGCCATATAATGACATTGCTTCTGTAGCTCTCTGAACCCAGGATTCTTGGCCTTCTTTGTAGCCTAGACCCCTTGGACAGTCAAGCTGAGATGCCTAGGATTGGATCCCCTACCCAGAATCATGTTTTAAAGTATATTAAAGAATTGTAATTATGTTAAAATACAGTTCTAAAAAATTATATATTTTTAAATTCATGAACTCTGTATTAATAAGCCTAGTAGGTGCAGATTTGGTGCTGATCTGTGTCAATAAAGAGTGAGATCACAGGTTGTAGCTTACAAAAAGACATGCACTTAGATGGACAAGCCCTCGCAATATCCTATCAGTAACTACACAGTGGAGGGGCACCACAAATAGGCAATGAGGTAGGCCCAGAATTGAAGAGAAGAGATCTAACTGAATAACCTTGGGGAAATCTCAAGGTGCTTTCCATCCGATCTATAACTAGCAATTCTGGTGGCTGGGACAAGCAAAATGTGTACACACCAAGTCACACTATGGAGGAGAAGTCCAGAATACTGTGAGACCATCACCTGGGAGGCCACAACCAAGGGAGAGAACAGGGCAAGGACTGCCTTCTGCCTCTAAATGCTTAATGAATATTTATTGACTGACTAGTGGGGTAGAGATAGGGTGAAGAAGTTATTACCTGGGGTGGTTCAGATGGGAGAGGTGGGGAGGAGCTGCTGGAACCTTCCAATGTCAAATAGGTACTAACTAGATGCCAAGCTTGGCTTTTTCTGCCTGCAGCAGGAGTACAAGTGCTGTCAAGGCACTGTAGATTTTAGTGACCTGGACTTTAGAAGTCCAATTGCCCTGACCTAGTTAAGGTTCTGCTCCCTGTATAAAATCTCATATTTAAAAAAAAATAAATCTTACCTCAAAGAGATCATAGAGGGAAAGACTAGCATATATAAAAATATTTATAGCCACACTCTTTGTGGTGGCAAAAAATTGGAAAATGAGGGGATGCCCTTCAATTGGGGAATGGCTGAACAAATTGTGGTATCTGTTGGTGATGGAATACTATTGTACTCAAAGGAAGAATGAACTGGAGAAATTCCATGTGAACTGGAAAGACCTTCAGGAATTGATGCAGAGTGAAAGGAGCAGAACCAGGAGAATATTGTACACAGAGACTCATAAACTGTGGTTAAATCGAATGTAATGGACTTCTCTACTAGCAACAATGCAATGACCCAGGACAATTCTGAGGGACTGATGAGAAAGAACGCTATCCACATCCACATTCAGAGAAAGAACTATGGGAGTAGAAACACAGAAGAAAAACAACTGTTTGATCACATGGGTTGATGGGGACATGATTGGGGATGTAGACTCTAAATGATCACCCTAATGCAAATATTAATAATATAGAAATAGGTCTTGATCAATGACATATGTAAAACCCAGTGGAATTATTCATTGGCTATGGGGGATAGAGGGAGGAGGGGAGGGAAAGAACATGAATCATGGAACCATGGGAAAATATTCTAAATTGATTAATCAAATAAAAAATTTCAAGCGCAAATAAATAAATAAATCTTAGAATTGTCTTTCGTATTGATACCACAGTCATTTTTCTCCATCACTGCCCTCCCCAATAAACTCCTCCTTTCCACTAAAGAGTAGCATTTTTAAGCAAAGCCAGTCCACACAGCAACTAAGGCGATCTGACAGTGTGTCCCACATTCTACCTGCCGAGACTCCACCTCTCTACACAAGGAGGAAGGTGTGCTTTCTCATCAGTTCTTCAGGATTGAGATCGTTCACTGTAATTCATCAGAACTTGCCTGCTTCTCAGTGCTGTAGTGATTTAGAGGATTATAGTTATGATGTCACTTTTGCTCCTAGCTCTGCCTTCTTCACTGAACATCAGTCAGATGTCGTGAATCCTTCATCTTCATCACTTCTTCCAAAAGCCCATCTTTTATTCTTTTTATTCTGTCAATATTCTGACTGTGGCTGAGTGGCTAGAGTGCTGAGCTTAGAGTCAGGAAGACCCAGGTTCAAATGAATGGGTTGGACTCTAGATGGCCTGGAGAGGTGCCTTTCAGTTCTACCACAGAGTGAGATGGGTTGATTCTCTCCCTTTAGAGATGAGCCTCAGGAAACTCCCTAGGAGTTATCTGCCAGGTCACAGATGGAAAGGAATGCCACCCTGGTGGGTAGGTAGTGGGGGGGGGGAGGGTTCATGCTGGTAAAATCATGGATCATTCTCATTTCTGTGTATTCTCCTTATGACTCTTGCCTGAAGCCCAGTCTAGCTAACTTCCTCAGCTTGGCCCAGGGGAATATAATTTCCTAACATACTACCCCCCTACTCCCTGCTGCTGTCACCATCGCCACCCAAGACCATCTCCTCCCTGAGATAGGGGCTGTGCACCAGTGTGAAGCTGGGACCTACACCAATGAAATTAAAGATCTTTGTGGTAATGAAGTATGCTATATGGCTATGATTCATGTGCTCATAAGAAGCCCAATAGCAGGAGGCCCAAAGGGCAATGAAAAAAACTACATGAGGGAAGCTAAGCAGACGGCAGCAGCACATTACCAACAAGGATTTACTCACGAAAAAAGGCATAAAAATGCAATGCTGACGCACATGGAGTTATTAATATTGCTTGGAAAGGGGCGAATTAGTCCAACCTTTTGGGAAACAATATGGAATTAAACAACAAGCTACAAAAATGCTTATGGCCTCTGAACCGCAGTCTCTTACCCCACTCCAAAGCTATCTCAAGAAAGTTATTGACAGGAAAAAAATTATCTGAACAAAAATGTTCCTAGCAGAATTTTCTGTTATACCAAAAAAAATCTCCCAAACCAAAATCCACCCCAAACTCAAAAGAAGCTCCAAATACACTGATTGGGGGATGGCTGAATAAATGATAGTATATGTTTTTAGGGAGACTGGAGATGTTGTTGCTGCTTTTCTATTTAGTGAACTCCGGGTGAAATATCCCTTCCACCAACAAGTTCAAAATTTCTTCTACTACCTGGAGACACCAAGAGGTTAAATGATTTGCCAAGAGTCACGCAGCCAGTGTATATCAGAGGCTGGATGGTTAGCTCACCTTGAAGGTAGCTAAATGGTACAGTGAATAGGATGCTAGACTTGAAATCAGAAAGAACTGATTTCAAATCTAGCCTCAGATACTTATTAGTTGTGTGATTCTGAGCAAGTCACTTAACCTCTGTCTTCCTCAGTTTCCTCAACTATAAAATGGGGATAGCATCTTCCTCATAGGGCCGGTATGATAAAAAGTTATACTATGTGAAAAGTGCTGAGCACAGTGCCTGGCACATAGTTGGTGCTTAATAAATGTTTGTTTCCTTCCTTTCTTCCATATATAAAAAAATAAACACACAATTATTTCAGGGTTGGGAAGGGTCCTTGGAAGATGTAATACTTGAGGTTTCCTTGAAGGAAAGTAGGATTTCCAAGAGGTAAAGGTGAGGATGGAGAACATTCTAAGAATGGGGGACAGCCTTGAGAAGGTATAGAAATGAGAGATGAAGTGTTTACAGGGAACAAGACAACCGACAGGGTTAGATATAGAGCATGAGAGGGAGTAGTGATTCTAAATATGATATAAAGACTTTCAAGAAATATGAAAGAATTTGCATGGAGAGATGCAGAGTCAAGAAAATGGAGCCCAAAGTTCCAACCTAATTACAACCATGTAGTTAAAGACAATAATAGCAACCAATTAATGTTATACACACATAGAGCCCACAGGTTCTGGCCAAAGACCAGCACTAGGGGTTATGCAGATGAGTTGCAAAGAAGCAGATTTAGGGAAGAAGCAGGCAACAGTGGCACATTACCAACAAGGTAATAGGGAATAAACTCCCTAACAATGAGAGCTTTCTCCAAAGGGGATGGCCTGCCTTGGGAAGCAAGGGGTTCTTCTGCACTAGAGGTCTCTGATCAGGGACTTTTGTTGTTCAGTTGTATTCGAATCTTGGTGACCCCATTTAGGGTTTTCTTAGGAAAGATACTGGAGTGGTTTGCCATTTCCTTCTGTAATTCGTTTTACAGATAAAGAAACTGAGGTAAACAGGGTGAAGTAACTTACCCAGGGTCCCATAGCTACTAAGTGTCTGAGGCTGGATTTGAACTCAGGTCTTCCTGACTCTAAATCCAGCACTCTGTCCACTGCCAACCTAGCTGCCCTAGCTGAGCAAGGGCTAAAGGACCACTTGTCAGGTGTTACAGATGAGATTCTCATTCAGGCATGGCTATTGAGGTCATTCAGCTCAGAGATTTAGTAGAGAGAGCACCGGGCCAGGAGTCAGGATGACTTGAATTCATATCCAGCCTGACACTTACTTGCTATGTGACCCTGATCAAGTCATTTAACCTCTGTTTGCTTCACCTATCAATGGGGATAATTATAGCACCTATCTGACAGAGTTGTTGTGAGGATCAAATGAGATAATTGTAAAGTCCTTAGTACAGTGTCTAGCACATAGTCCTATGTAAATGTTAAGTATTATTATTAAAGAAGGTTGATAAAGATGAGGAAAGCAAGAAAAATGCACATACTATTTAGTCCATGACTAGGAATTCTGGCACCTGGGCAAATTCAGTTGAAATTTGGGGAGGGGAGGCATCCTGACACCAATGTACCATCATTGATGCTGATAATGCCACAAATCCTAGGTAAAGATCTCCAGGCCAGGTCCAATGTGGGCAGTATGCCACTTCTGGGAAGAGGGATGTGAGAGCACTGGGGCCCTCAGCAGACAGCAGCCCTATCTGGCAGAGCTGGAGGTGTTGGGGCTTGTTTTTTTCCCAGAGTCATACAAAAATCAAATCTCAGAGCTTAGATGGGCCATCAGAGGCCATGTAGAGATCTTCTGCTTGACAACCCTCTACTTCTCACCTTTGGCAAGAAGGTCCCACTTAATGTTAATGTCCTCCCTCTGAGCCTATCTCCAATTTGCCAGCGTATATTTTGTTTAGACATAGTTGTCTGCATGATTATCTTCCCATATTAGATTGTGAACTCCTTGAGGGCAGGCATGATTTTTGGCTTTCTTTATGTCAAACATATATCAGCATGTCCAATAATGAGCATACTTCCTGGCAAAAAAAGCAGATGCTTAACAAATGCTTCCTGACTTAACTTGACTGCCATTTTTAAAAAGGAAACATTCATTATTTCAAACATATCATCATTTATTTTTTTCTAGATTCTCTTTGTTTGCTTGTTTATTTATTTATCTTAAACTGCTTTTCCATGGACACATGATTCATGCTCTTTCCCTCCCCTCCTCCTTCCCCCCTCCCGTAGCCAAAGAGGAATTTAACTAGATTTTACATGTATCATTGATCAAGATCTATTTCCATATTATTAATATTTGTATTAGAGTGATCATTTAGAGTCTACATCCCCAATCATATCCCCATCAACCCATGTGATCAAGGAAATGTTTTTCTTCTGTATTTCTACTCCCACAGTTCTTTCCTGGATGTGGATAGTGTTCTTTCTCATAAGTTCCTCAGAATTGTCCTGGATCATTGCATTGCTGCTAGTAGAGAAGTCCATTATGTTCAATTGTGCCACAGTGTATCAGTCTCTGTTTCTCCTGGTTCTGCTCCTTTCACTCTACATCCATTTCTGGAGGTCATTA
Organism: Gracilinanus agilis; assembly: GCF_016433145.1. NCBI lineage: Eukaryota > Metazoa > Chordata > Mammalia > Didelphimorphia > Didelphidae > Gracilinanus > Gracilinanus agilis. Next base: position 14,460,448 of record NC_058136.1, on the reverse strand, counting down.
CAGTTCACATGGAATTCCTCCAGTTCATTATTCCTTTTAGCACAAGAATATTCCATCACCAGCAGATACCACAATTTGTTTAGCCATTCCCCAATTGAAGGGCATCCCCTCATTTTCCAATTTTTTGCCACATACTATCATTTATAAAGAAACATTCTCAATTATATCCTGGAAGGTAGAGAGGTATTGCTCAAGCCTTCCCTTTGAGAATAAATGGAAGTCTGGAGAGAAAGGCAAAAATATCACACTGGAAATTGGCCTTGTCTGTACCTGCTTGAAAGTGAGATCCTCTTTCCCCTGGGTTTTTTGTTGATAGCCCTTGTAGTCAATGCCTATGATAAATGATGCCTATGGGAAATGGCTGTTAGGCACATGTGACTCTTCTGTCCTTTGGAGACTAGCATAAAAAACTGATCTCTCATCTAAAGATGAGATATAATAAGAATAATCTCTCAACCAAAAGTGTAATTCTTCTCCCAGGTGGCAGCAACTTGGCCAATAGCTGAAGATAGCTCTGATTCCCTCCTAATCCTAATAAGTTTCCCCTTATCTAGGCTACCCATTATCAATTCTATCCATCATTTCTCATATAACACCCAGTCCTCCAGTCTTCTCACCTCCAATATGTGACACCCTATTCCTCACCCTTTTCACTTCTACTTTAATACCTTGGATGTAAGTTTATCAAGAACTAACTCATGGAGCAGAGCCAGAAGAACACTGTACACAGAGACTGATACACTATGGTAAAATCGAATGTAATAGACTTCTGTACCAGCAGCAATGCAATGACACAGGACAGTTCTGAGGAACTTATGGTAAAGAACACTACCCACATTCAGAGGAAGAACTGCAAGAGAGGAAACATAGAAGAAAAAGAACTGCTTGAACGCATGGGTTGAGGTGGACATGATTGGGGATGTAGACTCGAAACTACCACACCAATGCAACTATCAATAATATGGAAATAGATCTTAATCAATGACACATGTTAAAACCAGTGGAAATGTGCATCAGCCATGGGTGGGGGAAGTGCGGGGGTGGTGGTGAAGAGGAAAGTAGGAGTATGAATCATGTAACCATGTTAAAAATGAATATTAATAAATGTTTTAAAAAAAAGAACTAACTCATGCTCAGGTCCCAATTTAGATATTGTCCTGGGAGTAGGATTTCCCCTCAGGTCTGCTAAATGTCTCCAGATTGATCTACCTGTGGGTGATGGGACATCATCTCTGTATAAAGTTTGTCAACCAATGAACTGGGTGGTCTTCTAGAGAAGAGTGACTGAAGTCATTGGAATGTGACTTGTTTACTAATGATGCGCACCTAAATTTGTTTATCAGAGATGGTAATTTTGATTTAAATATACAAACATAACCCCAGTAGACAGTGCTCGAGAGTTAGCAGAATTAGTCCAAATGAACAATGGAAGTTGCTTAGTAACCACAGGGTACTAGATGCCACCAGTCTCACTCAATAAATCTTTAGAAATGCTACCAGAATTAATGGGAAACTTGTTGAAAGTTGGTAGACACCTTCTGAAAGGTGCAATCCTCCTCCATTCCCATTAAAGGTTGTTAGAGCCATTAGCAGAAAATGAAACAGAGAAATGTGACCTTTTTGTACAATGAATTCAGAGGCTCCAAAGACAGACTGGGCATACACTAGCAGCAACTAATCGGCATCCGAGTGGGAAGAAATAACCAAAGATTGAATACTGAAAAATGGGTCAATTGGAGGAGACAAAGATGGAGAAGGACGTAATAGAAAATGGGAGGTAACATGGGGAGTACAGGTAGAGCTCAGACTCTCAGAAGGGGACTGCACTAATGGGCTCCCAATGATGGAAGTAAGGCTCCTTAAAGTCAGTACCCACTTCACAGGTTATTCTGCATTCAAATTACATAATGGATGTGAGAGTGCTTTGAAAAGTACGACTTTGTCCAAATGGGAGAGATTTTCTTCTCTAAATTTGTCCTTTCTTCTGTGTAGAGAGGAATGAGGAAACTCACTCTACTAATACAGACACAATACCAATATAGATAGTTCTGAAGAACTCTTGGAGGGGCTAAGAAGTTAAATGACTTGCCTAGGGTCAGACAATCAAGGTCTGCCCCTTCTGCACTATTCTCTCTCTCATCCCTCCAAGTGAAAGTGATCCCTTCTGCCTCAGATTTCTCTTATTCTTTTTGGATCTCTCAATTGCTCTTATCTCACTTTTCCTGGTATCATAGTAATCTCTGCACTTGTCCTCCCCCGGAAGATTATAAACTGCTTAGGAACATATTCCATGTCACTCTGTATCCTGGCACTAAGCACAGTGCCTTGCTCATCATAGATACTTAGTAAATGTCTGCTGCACTGAATTGAATTCAACAAATGAATGAAAGGATAAGTGAATGAATAAGTGACATTATACAATCCTAACAAGTACAGATCAATATGACTAGAGAGCACAGAAAGAAAGGGAGCAGGAGTCAAACTAATCATATCATAGGGGTCCTGTAAACAATCAATCAATGATAGTTCAAATATATAAACAGACTTGTACGAAAATATTTATAGCTGCGCTTTTTGTGGTGGCAAAAAACTGGAAAAGGAGGGTATGTCCTTCAATTGGGGAATGGCTGAACAAATTGTGGTATATGCTGGTGATGGAATACTATTGTGCTCAAAGGAATAATAAACTAAAGGAATTCCAGGTGAACTGGAAAGACCTCCAGGAATTGATGCAGAGTGAAAGGAGCAAAGCCAGAAGAACACTGTACACAGAGACCAATACACTGTGGTAAAATAGAATGTAATGGACTTCTGTACTAGCAGCAATGCAATGACCCAGGACAATTCTGAGGGATTTATGGAAAAGAACGCTACTCACATTCAGAGGAAGAACTACAGGAGCGGAAACAAAAGAAAACCAACTGCTTGAACACATGGGTTGAGGCAGACATTATTGGGGATGTAGACTCAAAACTACCACACCAATGCAACTATGAACAATTTGGAAATAAGTCTTGATCAATGACACATGTTAAAATCAGTGGAAATGCGCATCGGCCATGGGGGGAAGGGAGAAGTCAAGGGAGTGAAGGGGAAAGTAAGAACATGAATTATGTAACCATGTTAACTTTTCAAAAAATAAGTATTAATAAATGTTTAAAAAAATGAACTCTACTGACCCTTGGAATCACTGTGATTTTTTATGTATGGGGGAATATTTAATATATTTAATATTTAATTTCTAAAATTTAATTATTTTATATTTTATAATTTTATAAATTAATTTAATAATTTAATATAACTCCCTAAATGGGAAGTGGGACGCCTCAAGCCCTGAGCCAATAGTGAGGGCCAGGAGAGGACTAATGACATCATGAAGTTGAGGTCAGGGTACAATGTGTTCAACTGTAGCTGATCAGTCAGATAGGGGCTCAGAAGACTATCTACCACAGGACATGCACAAATCATCCTTTGTAACAAAACAGATTGTTCCAATATTGTTCCAATTGTTAATTCTGCATTAAGTACATGGTGGACAAGACTTTATACCAACTCCTTGCCTTTGGGGTAAGAGGAAAAATATCATTCTGTCATCTCCCTCCATGGGTCCCCTCCACTAAGTTGCCTAAGGATATGAGAGGCCTAGAGGCCAAACCAGTATGGATACTGACAATCTACTTAAATTCATTCCTTAATGACTGACAAATTCCCAACCAAACATACCCTCCCCAACCCAGTGAATCTGGACCCCTAGATATTATCATTGAAACCATTTTCTGTGCCCCACTGCCCAATCCCTTATTCCCATTACCCTCAACCCAAATCCACCACCACCACAATGTCTGACTCTAAAGCCATGGGCTCCTTCCACTGTACTAAATGAAATACCTGCTCTATTGGTGACAAGCTCACCTTTATGTTAAATCTCTCAGCTCTACACTGTCCTCTTCTCTTTAGTCCTTTGATTCTTTATCCTATCTTGTTCTGCCAGATCTCAGTCTTGGATTACTATCACCATCCGCTGCCTTTGCTCCTACTCATGGGCTGCTGAATGAAGCAAGAGATAATCATGAAACTATGTTAACAGGGCCCACTACAAATCTATGTTACATAATATCAACTGGGCTTTCAATGCTGCAAGGCAGTTTAAGTATATAAAGCACCAGGCCTGAAGTCAGAAAGATGAGTTCAAATTACTACCTGTGTAACCCTGAACAAACTTAGCCATCATTGACTAAGTATCTTCATCTGTAAAGTGGGGATATTAATAGCACCTACCTCCCAACCAGGGTTGTTATGAAAATCAAAGGAAATAATAACTGTTAAGTACTTAGCACAATGTCTAGCACACAGTAAGTACTATATAAATATTAGCTATTATTATTATGAATCCTTTTATGGATCTTTTAATTCACTAACCCACTCACCATGCCAGCTTTTCCATACCTATTCATATCTTCTAAATCCTTCCAAAACTTCCTTTTACTACAGCCTCTCAGCTAGGAACCTTGTCTCATACTTTGCTGAAAAAACTGAAGCCACTCTCTGAGAGTTCTTTCTTCTCTCCTCAGCTCACATCACTCAGATGTCTACCCCCACTATCTCTTCTCCCTTGTCTCATATGAATAGGTGGCTCTTCTTATCAAGGTATTAGATGCACAAGTGATCTCATTGCATCCTGCAAGTCTCCAACAGATTGCCTCCTTTCTCACTAATCATTTTTTAAACATTTATTAATATTTATTTTTTAGAAAAGTTAACATGGTTACATAAATCATGCTCTTACTTTCCCCTTC
>NC_058136.1:14376295-14447291 GCF_016433145.1 Gracilinanus agilis | reverse complement strand
GACTCGATGGGTGCCCCAAACTTGCTCTATTTCTTTTTAGCTGGGTTCAGAGCTATAGGTGAGTGTGGAGGGGGTGGGGGTGGGGCGGTTGCTCAGCTCGCGCTTGAGTGAGAGCCCTTTTTAGCTTGGAAATGTCTCGATTCCACGTACCTTCCACGCTGTGCCCTGTTGTGGGGTTCCTCCGTTCGTCTGGACTTGTTTTTATGTCCCCTTGAGGAGTTTTGTGTGTTTCGGTCAGGAGAGGTTTAGAGCTGCTTCTTACTCTGCCGCCATCTTAACCCGGAAGCCCCTATATAGTCAATTTTGATGGGTAGTTGACCCGTGGTTGCAGGCCCAGCTCTCTTGCCTTTCTGAATATCATAGTCCAAGCTTTGTGGTCTTTTAGTGTGGAGGCTGCCAGATCCTGTGTGATCCTGATTGTTGCTCCTTGATATTTGAATTGTCTCTTTCTGGCTTCTTGTAAGATTTTTTTCTTTTACTTGGAAGCTCTTGAATTTGGCTATTATATTCCTGGGCGTTGTCTTATCTGTATCAAGTGTAGAGGGTGATCTATGGATCCTTTCAATGTCTATATTGCCCCCTTGTTGTAGAACTTCAGGGCAATTTTGCTGAATAATTTCTTTTAGTATGGAGTCCAAATTTCTATTAATTTCTCCCTTTAAGAACTGCTTTTTACTCTGCCGCCATCTTAATCCGGAAATCCCCCAGCATTCATTATTTCTTATAGCATAGTAATTTATGTTCTAAAATTTAACTGTCCCCAAATATATGGGCATCTTCTTTGTTTCTAATTCTTTGCTGTCTCAAAAAGCATGATAAAGATTTTTGCATATATGGGATTGTTCTTATCAATGGTCTCCTTTTGAGTACTCTAAGTGTTAAAATGAATGGTTTGGCTAAATATATGAAAATTATAAATCTTTTCTTTATAAAAGAGGTGGAAAGAGTGAAAGTAGAGAAATACAAAAGGGTAGAGAAGTGCTTTGCTCAGCCAGGACTTATTAAACTTCAATCAGAATTAAACTATCTCCGGAAGACAGGAAAAGAAAATCAGCTAATCACTCACTCAAGTTCCCTCAAGAGGCAGTTCAAAACAATGACTGGAGCTGAAGGTGACTCCTAAGGCCAACTTTCTTCTTTGAGTCAACTTTCTTCTTTGAGCTGACCTTCTTCTTGAAGCTGATTTCCTTCTTAGAGTGACTCTTTTCTTGGAGTTCACTCTCCACTAGACTCCCCTTTACCAGACTAATTTCATGGCTTTCATGTTTATTTATTTATTTTTAAGTTTCCTGTCCCTGCCCCTTTTCACAGGAGCCAATCACAGCTTCCAAATTGTATAGCACTGCCCTGGGGGCAGTGTTTGTGGGAACTAGTTCACACCTTCTGGAGGGATGAATACTCATCAAAAGGGTTCATACTTTCTGAGGGTGTGAACAAATTTCTGACTGTTTGAGTTAGAAAAAAGGGTGGAACTCTCCAAGTATCTTGCTGGCTTCTCAACTAGCACTAGGTATGGTGTGAATTCACTGGTTTGCAAACTCTTCCACCTAGTTCAGGCTTGTGTTGATTCAAAGTTATTGCCAACCAAAGTATTAACTCCAACTAGGCAAAGAGAACAAAGGATTCCCTTTTCACAAGTATGAACTCAAAGAGAACCAAGAATTTCCTTTTATAGTATAAACCAGTGGTTCCCAAACTTTTTTGGCCTACCGCCCCCTTTCCAGAAAAAAATATTACTTAGCCCCATGGAAATTAATTTTTTTAATTTTAATAGCAATTAATAGGAAAGATAAATGCACCTGTGGCCATCACCACCTTCCTGGATCACTGCAGCACCCACCAGGGGGCGGTAGCGCCCACTTTGGGAATCACTGGTATAAACCTAGTAAAGGAATCTCTGGGTCAAAGGGTATAGATATTTTACTTACTTTATTTGCATAATTCTAAATTGCTTTCCAAAATGGTTCTACCAATTCATAGTACCACCAATAATCTATCTATCTCTCCATAACCCCTCCAACATGGACTATCTCCATCTTTTGTCATCTTTGCCAATTTGAAGGGTATGAAGGGATGCTTCAAGGATGGTTTGATTTGTATTTCTCTTATTATTAGCAATATGGACCATTCTTTTGAGAGATTAATAGTCATAACCTTTGACCATTTATCAAATGGGAATGGCTTTTGGTCTTCTACTTATCTGTTAATTGTTTTTATATCTTAGATATGAAACTCTTATTATAGAAAATTGATACAAATCATTTTCCCCATTCAATCATTTCCCTTCTTAGCTATCTTAGGTGCATTAATTTTGTCTGTAATCTATTTTATATTTTGTATTTGCCTCTCTCTTTCATCTGAATAAGAATATATCTCATATTTGGAGCTCTGAGAGATATATGATTTGCTTCTCTTCTAATTTTCTGATAATATGAGCTTTAATATTAAGATTACATAACCATTCAGTTTATATTGTAGAATATGGCATAATGTGTTGGTCTAAGCCTAATTCCTGCCAGATAGCTTTCTAGTTTTATCAGCTATTTTTGTCAAATAGGGAGTTCTCTCCTAAATAACTTAATGTTTTCCAGTTTATTGAATACTGGGTTATTCAAAGGGCACTAAAAGACTGCCTGCCCTTTGATCCAGCCATACCACTGCTGGGTTTATACCCCAAAAAGATCATATGGAAAAAGACTTGTACAAAAATATTTATAACTGCACTCTTTGTGGTGGCAAAAATTGGAAAATGAGAGGATACCCTTCAACTGGGGAATGGCTGAACAAATTGTGGTATCTGTTGGTGATGGAATACTATTGCGCTCAAAGGAATAAAGAACTGAAGGAATTCCATGTGAACTGGAATGACCTCCAGGAATTGATGTAGAGTGAAAGGAGCAGAACCAGGAGAACATTGTACACAGAGACTGATACGACTGATACACTGTGGTTAAATCGAATGTAATAGACTTCTGTACTAGCAGCAATGTAATGATCCAGGACAATTCTGAGGGACTTATGAGAAAGAATGCTATCTACATTCAGAGAAGGAACTGTGGGAGTAGAAACACAGAAGAAAAACAACTGCTTGAACACATGAGTTGATGGGGACATGATTGGGGATGTAGACTCTAAACAATCACCCTAGTGCAACTATCAATAATATGGAAATAAGTCTTGATCAGTGACACTTGTAAAACCCAGTGGAATTGTGCATTGGCTACGGGGCAAGTTGGGGAGGGTATGAGGGGGAGAGAAAGAACATGAATCATGTAACCATGGAAAAATGTTCTAAACCCAGGACAATTCTGAGGTATTTATGGAAAAGAATGCTACCCACATTCAGAGGAAGAACTATAGGAGTGGAAACACAGAAGAAAAACAACTGCTTGAACACATGGGTTGATGCAGACATGATTGGGGATATAGACTCAAAATGACCACACCAATGCAACTATCAATAATATGGAAATAGATCTTAATCAATGACACATATTAAAACCTGTGGAAATGCGCATAATAACAATGTAACCATGGAAAATTTTTCTAAAAAAGTAAAATTCAATAAAATCCAATAAATAAATGAGCAAAATCTATTATCAATGGTTACAATAAAAAAGAAAAATTTTCTAAAAAATTAAAAAAATTAATACTGTGTTATTGCATCCCAATTTTCCTGATTCTCTTTTGACAGATAATAATAATATTTATACAGCATCTACTATGTGCCAGACACTGTGCTAGTCACTTTATATTATCTTATTTGATTCTCATAACAATTCTGGGAGGTGGGTGCTATTATTATCTCCATTTTATAGATAAGGAAACTAAAGTAAAACAAAGGTGCCCTGGGGTCACCCAGTTAGTGTCTGAGGTTGGACTTGACCTGGCAAGTGGGCTTTCCCCTGAGCTCCTTATGAGACTAAGATCCTCATTGAGGTACTTATGGGATACAGGTGGAAGAGAAGCAGAACACCCATTCCGATGCTACTATGTTATCTTACTGGTGTCTGAAGGGGCAATCTGATGTTTATGACTGGGTTCAACTGAAGTAGCGATAAAGTAATGAGCAGAAAGAAGATGCATTGTGGCAGCTACAGGATGGCATGGATAGCACTGGATTTGGAGTGTGAGAATCAATTTAACTCATGGGATCAAATGTGCTTTGTAAACAGTGAAGCACACTAAGGATGAAAGGAAAATAGCATAGGTGGCTAAAATTCTCTGTACCCCCAATGTACTTGGCCATTCAGGTCCCTACTGTAGTGAACTACATGTGATCTTGAACTATACCACTTCTTCCTGTCCTATCTCCTCTCTTTCTGTCTTTTAGACCCTAGACTTCTCAAAGTTTGCCTTCCCTGTATCTACTTTAATTATAACAATGAACATTTCCTAAGTACTTATAATATGCAAAGCTGTGGGGATACCCATCAATTGGGAAGTGGTCAAGCAAATTATGGTATATAAATATAATAGAATGTTACTGTGCCATAAGACATGACAAAAAGACTGGTTTTGGAGAAACCTGGGAAGATTTCTATGAAGTCATCAATGCAGAGCAAAATGAACAGAACCAGGAGAACTGTTTCTAACAACCATAAAGAAAATAATTTTGAAAGACTAAATTTGAATAATTGAATAAATTATTATTCAATAAATTGAATAAATTTGAAAGAGCTATGATCAATATAATAATTAACCAAGACTTCAGAGAGCCCTTGATGAGACATAGATGTAGAATGAGACATCCATTTTTGGACACAGTCAATGTAAGAATTAGTTCTGCATGATTAAGAACATTTGTTATGAGGTTTTATTTTTCATTTTTCTTGGAGGGCTGGAAAGGGAAAGGAGGGGAAAGATAGGGAATGAGGAGTAAAAAGAGAATGAGAAAAAAGAGTGTTGTTTATGCATTCTTAAAAATAAGATGCACAAAAGAGAACAGAAGGAAGACCAGAAGGAATCACAGACAAGCTGGAAATCTAAAAAAATAATACGCTGTGTTTATTACAGATGATAAAAAAGAAAAGCCAGCTGTTTCTGAGAGATTTACAGTTTCATGTACTACCCTCCTCTTTCTGTTCTACTGGGTAAATGGAAGTGCTCCTTTTAGTTGGTGTTTGTTAAGTTCAGAATTTTTCTTATATGAAAAAGCTTGTTTTTAATTAAAACTATTTAGCTATGAAAAAAATCACCATAAGACAAGGAGCAGTTCTTATTTTGTCTTTTTATACTTAACACAGGGTTTGGAACATAGTTGGAGCTTAATAAATGCTTACAAAGCAACAAAGCCACCATCATTATTAATATTAACAATATCATCCTCATCAGAATGTCCAATGAGGACAGTGTGAGAGAGTAGAAAGAGGATGGAATTTGTAGTTGGGAAGACTTCAGAAACCAGAGATTGAATTCTGCCTCTAACACTAGTTGTGTGACCTCGTCCAAGTCTATTTACTTTTCTGGGCCCCAGTTTCCTCCTCTGTTAAAATAATGAAGTAATTTGGACTAGATGACCTTGGAGGTACCTTCCAGCTCTAGATCTAAGAACTTGTGAATGACTGTGGGCAAGCCATTTTAATGGTCCTTTGTCTCCTTATCTAAAAAATAAGAGGTTTGGTCTAGATCAGTGGTTCCCAAACTTTTTTGGCCTACCGCCCCCTTTCCAGAAAAAAATATTACTTAGTCCCCTGAAAATTATTTTTTTTAATTTTAATAACAATTAATAGGAAAGATAAATGCACCTGTGGCCATCACCACCCCCATGGATCGCTGCAGCACCCACCAGGTGGCAGTAGCACCCACTTTGGGAATCACTGGTCTAGAGACAACCAATAAATGGCTGTGAAAGCATTTATTAAGCACTAATTCAGCTCAAGGCATTGGGCTGAGCACTGAAGATACAAATGCAAACCAACAAGATAAGAAAGTACCACCTCTCATAATAAGTTGGGGCAGGCTATACAGAAAGGAGAACAAAATAGAGGGAGAGGAGATGTTCATATCAATGTGGTTTCAAAATGGCCCAGAAGGGAAATGGAGGCCTCATTTCCAGAAAGATCTGGTGAAAACTCCCCTATCAGAGCCCAAAGTCCCAGGGAAAGTGTCCAGTTTCCAGTGGGAACGGGAGCAAGAGGAGGAGGAGGATGGGAGTTTGAGTGGTATGATTTGGAACCAGTCTCTGAGATCTTTTCCTGTTCTATATTCAGGAATCCATGATTCTCTGACTAGATGACCTCTAAAATCCTTTCCAGCTCAGAATCTAGGATTCTCTGATCTCTCCCACTGTAGCTCCACCATCTTTCCAGATTGATTTCACAATATTCCTCTTCATTTACTCTACTCTGAAACATGGAATCATAGATGCAGTCAGCTGAAAGGGACCACAAAGGGGCAACTAGGTGGTGTTGCAGTGGACAGAGACTGTGCTTGGAGTCAGGAAAAGACAGTTCAAATCCAGTTTCAGGTGCATTCTAGTTGTATGACACTAGGCAAGTCACCTATCTCTCTGGGTGCCTCGGTTTTCTCAATTGTAAGATAATAATAGCACCTACTCCCCAAGTTGTTGTAAGGATTTAATGAGATAATGTTTGTAAAACATTTAGCTCAGTGCCTGGCTTAAATCTTAGCTATACAGTATATATGTAGTTCAATCTCTTCATTTTAAAGATGTGGAAACTGAGGCTTAGGGAGGTGGACTCACCTCTGTGGTCTCTGTCTCTGACTCAGTCTCTGCCCAAGGTCCCATAGACAGTGAAACAGCAGAATCAGAATTTGGCTACAAGTCCTTTGAATGTACATACAGTAGTCTTTGTATTATACTTCCTGTTGTGCTATTGCCCACACATGGCATTTACCTCTCTATGCCTGGAACACTCCTTGAGGGCAGAGACTGTTTTATTTTAGACTGTGTATCTCCAATGACTTGCACTCAGTGGTCACTTTAAACCTTTGTTGAGTTGAATAAATGTGACTTTTTCCTTCATTAATATCATAACTCTTCTCCTCCTCTTCCTGGTCATCATCTGACCCATCCCAATCTATCTACAGCCTGTACTCCAGACTGATTCTGTATGATACCCCTCTCTCACAAACTCCACATCAAGACCAAATGCCCTACTTACTTATGGACATGACATTGCATTTCCTGTGTCCAAGCCTTCCCATAAGCTATCCCCCAAGATAGGAATTTTTCACCTCTACCTCTTGGAATCTCTACAGGCCTTCAAGACTCAACTCAGTGATCTGAGTTCTAATGCCAGCTGCAACTCTCATCTCCTGTTTCCATGTTACTCTTCTGTGATAGCACAGCCTGTGGTTGGATCCATGCCCCACTCTCACCCTCCAGGCATTCAACAGCAATCTCCTGGACTTAGGGCATGAAGGAAGGGAGAATCTGCATCCGGACTCAGGCTTAATTCCTCCTGTCAGCTGATCAGGGATGGTACTTCATTCCACAGATGTATGCAAATCCCCCCCCAAAACCTTCTCCAGTTCCACTGCCCTTAGGAGGCCTGACTAATGCAAATAATTCTTCTTCCTTCCCAGGAGGGGACAAGAGAGGTCAGGGCTCACTTAGCAGCCAGGTGTGTAAATCTGTGCAAAAACCGTGGGAAACAACCAGACCAGGGACTGATGGACTGGAAACTGCAGACCATCCCAAGTTGGGAGAGACTGTAGAACCCAACTAGGCCACCTCTTAGCTAGATGTTGGGGAGAATAAATTGGGTAACCTTGGCAGTAACATAGATAAGAAACTCTTTGAGCTCTTTGTTTTCTCTCTCTACTCTGAAAGCTTTGTTGGATGGAGGGAAGCAAAGAGGAAAAGGCCTCCAACTGTTGATTCTCTAGCTTGGGATCTATTTCTGGAGGCAGGTTAAGGAGCCAGAAATGAATTTCCAATCTGCTGTTAACTATTGGGCAATTGACCGGGTGGGGCGGGGGGAGGGGTAGTGAGGGGAGGGGCAGAAGAATCTAGGACTATGTATACCAAGGGAGAGAAAGAGGAATTTGAGATTAGCACCCAACGCCTCAAAGGAATTGAGTTTCTAGCTTATGGGTCCGGGGCCAATAGAAAAGTCCACAACTCCGGAGGCATGGCCTTCATGGCCAAAAGCTGGCTCCCAGATCAGGTAACAGGGACAAGGATCCCCCTATTCCACCCACTGCCTCCCACCTTCTCCATTCCTTCTAGGCTCCAAGAAACCTCTGTTGTCACCAGATCAGCTTACAAGTTAGGAGTCATGAGGCAAAATTCCCTCTACCAATGCTCCTTCTCTGCAATTTATAGCCTTACACTGTAGGATTTCTTAACCTGGGGTTCACAAACCCTCACAGAGTCCATGGATAGATTTCAGGGGAACTGTGACTGTGGATGGGAAAACAATAACATCTTCACTTTCACTAACCCCTAAATAAAATTTAGTATTTTTTCAATTATTTAAAAATGTGATTCAACGAGTCCATAGACTTAAGCAGACTTCCCAAAGTGTTCAGGCCACAGAAAAGGTTAAGCGTTCCCTTACAAGCACCTTTGAAAGGTTTCTAGTTTCTGATCAATGCAATGGCCAATTGTTATTCCCAAGGACCAATAATGAGCCATGCTTCCTGCCTTTTGACAGAAAGGCCATAGACGGACTCAGGGCACAGAATAAAACATACAATTTTGGACATGGACCAGTGTGGAGATTTGTTCTGCTTGGCTATACATGTCTGCTCTAAGAGTTTTGTTTTGTTTTGGTTCCTTTTTCAATGAAGGGAGGTACAGAAGGTAAGTAGAAGGGAGAGAAAATGAATTTTTATTCATTAAAAAATAATTATTTTTTTTATAAAATGAACCTCTGTTTTAGAGAGTTACCAGGGGCAATGAATGGTGAAATAACATGTCTAGAATCACACAACCAGGATGTTTCAGAAGCAATACTGGATCACAGGTCTTCCTGGCTCTGAGGATAGTTCTTCATGCACTCATTATACCAGGCTGCCCCTTAGTACTACTACTACTATTATTATTAGCTCCTATTTATAAAGGAGGCGAACCTCTCATATAGCAAGTATGAAAGACAACAGACAGCCAGATAGCACTAGAGCAATAGTGGTAGGTTTCCAGAGATCCAAAGGAAGGCCTCCAGCACACTGGATGTACCCTCTGTGGAAGACTGATAGAAAAACATAGCCAAGAATCACTCAAGATAAAAAGAGATAGGAAGGATATATTCTGTCCCAATGGAGAGAGTGCCCATACTATGGAAGGTCTTGATCTGGAGAAGCTGTGAAACCACCTTCATTTCTATAGCTCCTTAAGGTGTACAAAATGTTGTTGGTTTTTTCCACAACAGCCTTATGAGGGAGATCCTAAAAGTCAGCCTGCCTCCTTTTTTGCAAATGAGGAAACTAAGAAAGAAGAGGAGAAAAAACAACTTGTTCATGGTCAACACCTAGTGATAGAGCTAGGGTTGGAATGCAAGTATCCCTGCCCATCTGACCTCCATGTGGCTCCTACTTAGTCCTTGGTGAAGTAGCTGAGATGTAGTCTTTGAGATCTCCCCAGCCTACCTGCCCTAATCTGGTACCTATAGGCCAGTGATGGTGAACCTTCTAGAGATTGAGTGCCCAAACTGCAACCCTCACGCCGCATGTAAGCCCCTCGCCTTATCCCAGACAGGGGAGGGAGGAAGTGCTCCCATTGGGCTGTTGGACAGAAGGGCAAGTGATATGAGAAATGTCCTCAGGTGCACGTTGAGAGGAGGAGGAGAGCAGATCCCTCTGGCAGGTATGCCATAGATTCACCAACATGGCTATAGGCTATACCTAAGCTCAGAGTGAAGATGGCCAGGGATGCAAATTAGGTGTGTATACTCCTCACATTTCCCAGGCCTACGTGTCCTTTTTCTTATTACAAGGGGATTAGCTTGGCTGATCCCCAGGGCCATTTTAGCTGGGTCAGTCTTTGGATCTATTATTCCAACTGCCTACTTCACAATTTTTTCCCAGGCTAGCCTTCTCAGACCAATGAGTCAAGGTCCCTGCTGGGCTATGTGTCTGACTTCTTCCTTCCCTTCTCCCCATGACAGCTGTTTCAGTGGCTGCCAGCAGTGAGCAGGTGGATGATGGGGCTAGGGGTGTACACAGTGAGAACAGTGTGTATTTCCAAGGATTGAGCTTCAAGCTGTTAGAAAAAGTTGTTTCTTCCAGGGCCCAACAGCAATAAATCTCTCCTCTCCTACCCTCCCAACCACCCCTATCCAGGAGCAAGATTTCTCAATTTTTCCCACCTGTTATAGGGGGATTCTGTGAGATCCAGGAAATGTGGAGAAAGTAGAACTGAGGAAGTCACAGCTCTCAAAAAGGAGGAAAGAGGGGGGTAGCTGGGTAGCTCAGTGGAGTGAGTCAGGCCTAGAGACAAGAGGTCCTAGGTTCAAACCCGGCCTCAGCCACTTCCCAGCTGTGTGACCCTGGGCAAGTCACTTGACCTCCATTGCCCACCCTTACCACTCTTCCACCTATGAGACAATACACCGAAGTACAAGGGTTTAAAAAAAAAGGAGGAAAGAGAGAATTGGAGAAATGAACTTTATACATAATATAATCTAACTTCAGTTATATATATATATTCAACGCACTGTTGAGCGACCCTGGACAAGTCAAGTAACCTCTTTAAGGGAGTCTCAGTTTCCTCATCTATAAAATGAAGGGGTTTGACTCAATGCCTCTAAAATCCATCCATGTACTAAAAGCTAGAAACCTCTTCCCTGAAATAGTAATTCTTTCAGTGACAGCCCTGACAGATAGCCCTGAAGTCTTTGCTTGGCTATGCCACAGTAATATGGAGCATGCTATCTCATAAGCCATCTATTTCATCACTGGAAATTATTTCATTGGAGCCCCAAAGAGATGAGGTGATTTGCACAGGCATATATAAGGGGGGGGGCACAGAGGTACACACTGCTACAGTGGACAGGGGCAAGAAGAGGGGTGGTCAAGAAGCTCTGGGATCAAATCCTGCCTCTGTCACATACTAGCTGTTAGAACCTGGGCAAATCATTCATCTTCTCAACTGTAAGATTAGAAGTTGCAGAGAAGGGCTGACCTTCATTGGGACAGAGAATTTCTTCATTGGGAGTTTTCTTCACAGCTGAAATCTGAGCTCCAGGCCTGACAACGAAACCAACAGGCCAAGATAGAATTTGAATCTTGGATCTGCCACCTCCAAATAAAGGATTTTTACCACTGCCCCATTCAGCTAGAGAGCTATATGTATGTTCCTGCCACCCATTTCACCTCAGACCAACATGTCTTTCTTCTCCAATTCTTCCCAGTCACTGGCCTCCTCGAAATTCCCTGTATTTTCGTGTGTGTGTGTGTGTGTGTGTGTGTGTGTGTGTGTGTGTGTGTGTGTGTGATAGGTAGTGAGGGAATCCAGTGGAAAGAATGAGGAACTTAGAATTGCAAAGACTTGAGTTCAAATCCTGCTTCATGTCCTGGGGCAAAGTAACTTAAGCTCTAAGCCTTGGTTTCCTCATCTATAAAATAGGGTAATAATAACACCTACCTTATAGGATTGTTGTGAAGATTAAATGGGGGAGCATTGGACAATTCTCTGCCAACTTCATAGGCTCTGTATACATTTGAGGAAGAGAAAGGATATCATATGCCCCTTTAGCTCACAGTCTAGCATAAAGTTAAGAACTTAATATATGTTGATCGCTGACTGACAGACAACCTGAAAGGAACCTCAGAGAGACCTAGGCCAACCTCCTCATTTTACAGATAGGGCCTTGGGCTACTCTCTAACACTAGAAGTTACAGAGAAAACAGAGAAAGCTTGGGAGGCCCTGCTCTAAAGATGCAAACAATCCCTGTGATAAATAGGGACATATGACCTCTGCCTCCTCCTCCTCCTCCTCCTCTGTCAAATGTATATAGAGCCTGTAAGGTTTGCCCAAGGATGTCAAGAAGGATGAGGATTTCACTGGCTTGAGTCATGAAGAACTCACTAGTAACTGGAGGGGAAGAAAAGTTTTAGTGGCCTGATGAGGTCAGAAGGCAGACTACAGAATGAAATGACTTGTCCAGTCACTCCATTTGTGTGTCAGAGATAGGACCTCTATCTACCCGCACTAGATTTGGAGCTCCTTGAGAGCAGGGATTGTCTTATGCTTCTTTTTGAATCCCCAGTGCTCAGCACAGTGCCTGGCACATAGTAGGTGCTTAAAAAGTAATTACTGACTGACTAATTGATCCTATAGAACATACTAATCAGCCTCTCTGAAATGAGATTTAGAGTAGGGATAAATGGGAAGCTTTCTGTTTAGTTGTTAAAAATCAGTTTCACAAGTAGAAAATAGAGAGCAGTTCATATTGTTAAAAAAAACTACAGAAGTTTCTCAGACCACAAATCAAACACAGTGTCAACAGTGTCATGTTCCTGCCAAGAATAGAAAGGTGTACATATAGAGGCTGGCTGAGTACTTATGGAAAATGTTGTCTCACAGAGACATGCTTCAAGTGTGGGATGGACTGAATGGCCTCTCTGACCTCTTCCATTTCTGAGAGTTGGGTGATGCCCTGAAGTCTGGCCACCAGCTAGTTGTCCCCTCTGGAAAGTAGAGGTGATAGGATTGTAGTAGGGGGTGATCATTTTCCACTGCCACCTCCCCATGACAAGGCCATCAGGCTCTTCCTAGGCCTGCTACATAGAAGGATGAGAGGATCCTAGATCTAGAGCTGAAAGGAACCTCAGAGAGACCTAGGCCAACCTCCTCATTTTACAGAGAGGAAAACTGAGGCCCAGAGAATGTGAAGAGACTTGCCTAAGGGTACAACAAGGGATTGCAGAGACCATGTAATCCAATTACTTAATTTTACAGATAAAGAAACCAAGGTTCACGGACCAGAGTGTGCTAGAGTCAGCTTGATGGGATTCAAGATCCATTTGTTTAAGTTTTAATGGCAAATGTTACAAATAAGGGTTTGATGTATTACTTTGTTGTTTGTCTAGACTTAAGAAAGTGATGGGGAAAGTGTTAATAATACAGATAAGATTTTGAAAATGTTTCATGAATAAATGGTCAGGAGGTAGGGGATGAGGAGCTGGTTGTTAAAGATTTACCAGCACACCCTTCCACTCAGAGAGTAAGTGGCTCCTATAATGTCACATAGGCAAAATAGATAAATATATCTCTTTCCTAAGACACTAAAGGTCATGTTCTTTTGTCTCCACTACTACTTCCTTGGATCAGGGAGGCTTTGGAAACAGGCAGCTGTGACATCCTACTGATCCCCTCTCTGGCTGGCATGTGGGGAGGGGGAAGGTAGACGCTGCAACAGGTGCTGGATCCCCTGCTGGTACCCCACCCCAAGGAACCCTCGGATTCTGCAATGAGTCAGTGGAAAGAGTTCTAGCCTCAGAGTCAGATGTAAGTTCAAGTTGTTTCTGGACCAACTAGATGAGTAGTGTATAATAAAGGCCTTGCCACTTCCTAGCTGTGCTATCTTGGGCAAATGACTTCCAGTCTCTGAAACTCAATTTCCTCATCTCATCTGAGAGTGTGAGCCTAAAATATTTCTCAGTTTCTTTTTAAGCCCTACTACCTTCTGATGCTGAGTATATGAAACTATGTTGAATCCCAAATCTTGTTATTATAAATCACAGGAAAGAACTGTCCCTGACAGTAGCTTGCATATATTACCTCCTACACATGTGCCCCACATTGCTGACCCTTGTGTTAGCTCTTTCGAACCTTCCTAATTTATAGTTTGGGCAGTGAATTGGGAGAAAGGCGTGAGGAATGGTACCATCAAGGTCCTAGACCTGGGAGAGTTCATGAATGATAAAATCAGGATCTATATTTGGGAACCCCAAAGATGGCAAGAATGCAAATAGAAATACTTTCTCTCCTAGGAGGGATTTTGGAGATATCTCATGAATCCTGGTGGGGAGAGTAGAGAGATTATTGCCTTTACAAATTAGGAAAGACAAAGAGGGTTGGGAAATTATTTTAGATCGCATAGTACAATCAGGATGGACCCAGAGTGTAAAGGAGAGAATGGGAAAGGGTCAGGGAGAGGAAATGGATAGAGAGAGATGGATAGCTGCAAGGTTGGCTAGATGCAAAGATAGATGGGTAAGTCCCCTGAATGAGAGGCAGAGCTGGTGGACCATACCTAAGCAAGTATTTCTCCTCCACTATCATGTTACAGATCATCTTGGAATCCTTACTATTAGATATCAATTGTTTTGGTTTGGATCATCTAGTTTCTAGAACAGTGATGGGCAAACTTTTTAAAGAGGGGCCCAAAGGAAAGGAAATGCTCATCTGTCAGTCTGTTTCTAAGGCAACTCTTTCCAAGTTTCATTGTATTGTATCCTACTCATTGTATTCGTCAGATTAGGAATAATGTCATGCAGCCAGATAGAACATTTCAGGAGGCCACATCTGGCCCGAGGGCCATAGTATGCCCATCACTACTCTAGAAGGTTCCTGGAAAATATAAATACCCCTATGAGGGGGAGTACAGGATTACACACCATTAATGTCTTGGTTTGAATTAGTTTGTAAATTACCCCCACAAACATCATATCATTTAATCCACATAATAATATTAAAAGGTAGGTGCTATTATGATTCCCAGTTTACAGATAAGTAAACAGAGATAGGCAGAGATTAAGTGACTTACTCAAGGTCCCATAGTTAGTACATGTCTAAGACCAGATTCAATCTCAATTCTTCCTAATTCCAGTTCCAGTGCTCTATCCATTGAGCAACCTAGCTGGCTCTTACCACTTTTTGTGACTTAATTAAATCTAGGCTGTTTGCTCCCATTCTGTACTGATTGGTTATCAGATGTTACCTTACCTCAGGATCCAAGCTTCTTGCCTCAAATGCTCTGGCCTGGGCTCCATACTAGGCCCTTCAAGAAAATTTCCTTGCCCAAGAGAGCTGTGGTATACTCTCTTCTTCTTTCCTGTCCCACCTCTGTCCTCTTACCAGCTTCAATCCACCCTTCCCACTACTGTCAGAATCTTCCTTGTGATAATATCTCATTATGTTATTCCTTTGCTTTTACCCAAACTTATTCTATATTATCTCCCATTCACATTGCAGTCAACCTGGACTGTTTTTCCTATGACAGGGAGTATGGAGGAAAGAACAATGGGGTGGACTAGGGTGACCTAAGTTTAAATCCTGCTTTTGTTATTTTTTACTGGTATGTCCTTGGGCAAGGCCCTTTCCCTTTCTGGGTTGCAGCTTCCTTCTCTTTAAATGAAAAGTTTGGACTAAATAATCTCTAAGGCACTTTTTAGTTCTAAATCCTATGATTCCATGGTCTTTACAACATAGTCTGAATTTTTCTACTTTGGTGCTTTTGCCCATGCTGTTCCCCATGCCTGATAGGCCCTTGCTGGGGGGTAGAGTCAAGATGGCAATGCAGTAGCAGGGTAATCCTAAAGCTCCTCTGAATTTCCTTCCAAACCAATCATTATAAAGCATTTCAAAAGGACACAAGTAAAAGCAGGTCAAGTAAAGGGGCTCTTCCATTGGACACAGCATGAAAGGTAGGCAGTGAGAGGAGATTTCCACATTATAAGGGGGAAAATTGCACGAGGGAAAGCACAGGCTGACCACCTACTGCACCAGAGGCAGAGTGAAGAGCAGGGCAATCTCCAAATTCTAGGGGGCTGGCTAGAGTAAAGAAAAAGCACCACAGACTTAGCCATAGAGATTCCAGACCAAGGCAGTGAGATTTGAGGCTTAATAACACTGGACTCACTCCTGGCAGAAGAGGCAGCAGGGTAGCTGTAGCAGTAGCAGCAGGAGCAAGGAAGATAGCTTCAGGGCAAAACACTGCAAAGTGTGCTACACCACAGACCTACACCTGGAAATCCCAAGCTCTGGAGGTGTGGGTCACAGCTCTATAGAACTGGGCTTGCTCAGGCCTCTGACATGGAAGGGAAGATAGCTCCAAGGCAAAGACCTGTGAGAAAGAAGATAAGATAGAAATGAATAGAAACATGCAGGACTCCGGTCCTCCAGTGGGAAAATGAGTAAACAACAGCAAAAAAGCTCTTGATCCTGGAAAATTTCTACAGAGAAAAAGAGCAAAAAACAGAAGCAACAGGAGAGGGTAAGAAACAAGCAAACACAGGCAAACTCTCCAAAAAAAGGAAACTAGTCAATTGCAAGCCGTGGAAGAACCCAAAAACGAGTTCAAGAACCAAGTAAGACAGCTAGAAAAAAATGGGAAGAAAAGTAGGAAGGAGAAATAAAAGTAATGCAAAAAGAAAATAATAGCTTAAAAGGCAAAACTGCCCAAATGGAAAGAGATACACAGAAATCAAATAAAGTAATAAGTATATTAAAAACCAGAATTGACCTGCTTGAAGAATAGGCAAAGAAGTCAAGTGATGAAAAGATTGCCATAAAAACAGAATAGACCAAATCAAAAAGGAGAATCAAGAGATCATGGATGAAAATCAGGCTTTAAAGACTAGAATTGGGCAAGTAGAAGTGAATGATTTCACAAGACATCAAGAAATAATAAAACAAAATCAAAAGAATGAAAAATAGAAGGAAACTTGAAATTTCTTGTTGAAAAAACAACTGACCTGGAAAATAGATCCAGGAGAGACAATATGAGAATTATTGGACTACCTGAAAGCCATGACCAAAAAAACCCTAGATATCATATTGCAAGAAATTATTCAAGAAAACTGTCCTGTTATTCTTGAAAAGGAGGGCAAAATAGACTTTGATTGATAGCTTAGTCTCCTCATTGCCTATTTTAATACCTTCAATTTCTTTTTCTTCTCTTATTGCTACTGTTAGTGTTTCTTGTATAATGTTAAATAATAGAGGTGATAATGAGCATCCTTGTTTCACACCTGATCTTATTGGAAAGGCTTCTAATTTATCCCCATTGCATATGATGCCTGTTGATGGTTTAAGATATATATTGTTTATTATTTTTAGGAAAGGTCCTTCTATTCCTATACTTTCTAGTGTTTTCAGTAGGAATGGGTGTTGTATTTTGTCAAAGGCTTTTTCAGCATCTATTGAGATAATCATGTGGTTTTTTGTTGGTTTGCTTGTTGATATGATCAATTATGTGGATGGTTTTCCTAATGTTGAACCATCCTTGCATTCCTGGTATAAATCCCACCTGATCGTGATGAATAACCCTCTTGATCACTTGCTGGAGTCTTTTTGCTAGTATTCTATTTAAGATTTTTGCATTTATGTTCATTAAGGAGATTGGTCTGTAATTTTCTTTTTCTGTTTTTGATCTACCTGCCTTTGGAATCAGTACCATATCTGTGTCATAAAATGAGTTTGGTAAGACTTCTTCTTTGCTTATTATATCAAATAATTTGTATTGTATTGGGATTAATTGTTCTTTGAATGTTTGATAGAATTCACTTGTGAATCCATCAGGCCCTGGTGATTTTTTCTTAGGGAGTTCTTTGATGGTCTGTTCAATTTCTTTTTCTGATATTGGATTATTTAAGTATTCTATTTCTTCTGCTGTTAATCTAGGCAATTTATATTTTTGCAAATATTCATCCATATCACCTAGATTGCTAAATTTATTGCCATATAATTGGGCAAAATAGTTTTTAATGATTGCCTTAATTTCCTCTTCATTAGAGGTGAAAATAGTCTTTGAAAGAATCCACAGATCACCTCCTACATTAAATGCCCAAATAACAACTCCCAGGAATGTTATAGTCAAGTTCAAGAGCTTCCAGGTCAAAGAGAAAATACTGCAAGTGGCCAGAGAGAAAAAATTCTGGTATCATGGAGTTAGGATTACACAGGATCTTGTAGCCTCCACACTGAAGGACCACAAGGCTTGGAATATGGTATTATGGAAGGCAAGAGAACTGGGTCTACAATCAAGAATCACCTACCCATCAAAATTGACTATATACTTTTAGGGGAAAGTATGGGCATTTAATAAAATAGAAGATTTACAAGCATTCCTGAAGAAAATATCAGAATTAAAAAGAAAATGTAATGTCAAAATACAAAGTTCAAGAGAACCATAAAAATGTAAATATGAGAAAAATTTAAGTATTTCAATTCAATTCAATTCAAAAAATTAAGTATTTTAGCAAGGTCAAATTGATTATATGGAAAAATGATATCTATAACTCTTAACAATTTTTTCATTATCATAGTAGATAGAAGAAATATAAATAGGCAGAGGGTATGGTATTAAGATGTTTAGGAGGATATGTAAAAACATTTAGGGGAAAAAGCATTGTACTGAGAGAAATGCAAAGGAAGAGGTAAAATGGGGTAAATTACTCCACATAAAGAGGTACAATGGGGTGGGGGGAGAATACTATTACAAGAAGGGGAGGATGAAGGTGGTGACAGGTAATACTTAAAACTTACTCTCAGTGGAATCAGTTCAGAGAGAGAAGGATAGCCAGATTTATTGGGGTATAGAATCCTATCTTTTCCAATAGAGAAGTAGAAGGGGGTCTGGGGAGAGGGGTAATATAAGGGAGGGAAAAGTTGGGGGGTAATTAAAAGACCCTAAAGAGAAGTAGGAGGGGAATAAAAAGGGAGGGGGTAAGAAGGGGAGTAAAATAAGGGTGGGAGAAAGAGGGATTGATTAAAAGCAAAACACTGGAGTGGAGGGAAAGAGTGAAAGGAGAAAGGGCAGGATTAAAAGAAGAAATCAAAATTATGGGGAATACACAGATGGAAATCATAACTGTGAATGTGAATGGGATGAAATCACCCATAAAATGGGAGAGGATAGGCAGAGTGGATTAAAAACCAAAATCCAACCATATGTTGTTTGCAAGAAACACATGTGAGGCAGGTAGACATACTCAGGTTAAAGGTAAGAGGCTGGAGCAGAATTTATTGGGCATCAACAGAGAAAAAGAAGACAGAAGTAGCAATCATGATCTCTGACAAAGCCAAAGCAAAAATAGATCTGATTAAAGAAGATAAGGAAGGTAATTACAACCTGATAAAAGACAGTATAAACAATGAAGAAATATCAGTTCTTCAACATATATGCACCGAATGGTATAGCATCTAGATTTTTAAAGGAGAAACTATTGGAGCTTAAAGAGGAAATAGATAATTAAACTATACTAGTGGGAGACCTCAACCTTCTCCTATCAGATCTAGATAAGTAGAACCAAAAAAATAAATAAGAAAGAAAAGAAGTGAATGAAATTTTAGAAAAATTAGAGTTAATAGATATCTAGAGAAAAGTAAATAGGGATAAAAAGGAATATACCTCCTTTTCAGCAGCATCTGGTACTTATACAAAGATTGACCATGTACTAAGGCATAAAAACATCACAAACAAATGCAGAAAAGCATAAATAATAAATGCAACTTTTTCAGATCATAATGCTATAAAAATTATAATTAGTAAGGGTTCATGGAGAAGCAAATTAAAAATTAATTGGAAATCAAATTATCTAATTTTCCAAAACTGGTGGATTAAAGAACAAATCATAGAAACAAGTACTGATGTCATTGAAGAGAATGACAATGAGGAGACAACAAAATTTATGGGATACAGCCAAAGCATTATTCAGAGGAAAATTTATATCCCTGAGTATTTATTGTATTTGCCTATATTAACAAAAAAAGAAAGAGGAGATCAATGAATTGGG
The DNA here is from genome assembly GCF_016433145.1 of Gracilinanus agilis. NCBI lineage: Eukaryota > Metazoa > Chordata > Mammalia > Didelphimorphia > Didelphidae > Gracilinanus > Gracilinanus agilis. Next base: position 14,427,637 of record NC_058136.1, on the reverse strand, counting down.
CATGCAACTAAAAAGTAGAAAAAGAACAAATTAAAAACCCTCAGATAAAGACCAAATTAGAAATCCTAAAAATCAAAGGAGAAATTATCAAAATTGAAAGTAAAGGAACTATTGAACTAATAAATAAGACTAGGAGCTTGTATTCTGAAAAAATAAAATAGATAAAGCATTGGTTAATCTCTAGGCCTGGTTCTCAATCCACTGAGCTACCCAGCTGCCCTCTCGAGGAGAGGAGAAGAGGCAGGGGGTGGCGAGAACCAAGGCGGAGCAGAGGAAGGAAGAGGTGGAGGAAAAGAGACGAGGCGCGGGTGGAAGGGGTGACACAGGGCTGCCCCCCCACCACCACGCCCCGAACCCGCCTTGCGCATGGGCCCGGGAAGATCGGTCCTCACTCTGCCCATAAAAATCTCACTTGCTATAGAAACTGCAACCTCATTAAACCAACAAAACCAACGATCGCCTAGTCTGGAAGATTGCTCTCCAACAGAGTCCACAACACGTGCTGGCAAAAGCCAACAAACTCCAGGCCTACGTCAAATCTTGAACATCAAATGGCCTGAAAAGATCTCCAATACCAGACTCTGGGAAAGAACAATTCAGTATCCCATCAGTCAGGATGCTATGAAAAAAATATGGAACCCACCAGGGAGGAGAAAAATCGGAAGGCCAAAACAGACCTGGCAAGGATATGCCCAGTTGGTGGAAGTTGCCCAGAACAGAGTCAGTTGGCATGAGATGTCCAGTTGGGGGAAGTTGCCCAGAACAGAGTCCGTTGGCATGAGATGGTTGCAGCCCTATGCTCCTCTGGGAGTCAATAGGAATAATAATAATAATTGGTTAATCTAATCTTAAAAAGAAAGAAGAGAATCAAATGAACAATATCATGAATGAAAAGGGGAGGTCTCACCTCTAATGAAAAGAAAATTAAGGCAATTATTAAGAGCTATTTCAACCAATTATATGACAACAAATATGGCAATCTAGGCAAAATGGACAACTATTTACAAAAATATAAATTATCTGGATTAATAAATGAGGAAATCTAATACTTAAATAATCCCATATCAGAAAAAGAAATTGAACAAACCATTTTCCCCAAGAAAAAATTCCCTGGGCTAGATGGGTTCACAAGTGAATTCATTCAAACATTTAAACTACAACTAATACCAATACTCTACAAACTATTTGACAAAATGAGCAAAGAAGGAGTCTTACCAAATTATTTTTATGACACAAATATGCTACTGATTCCCAAGCCAGGAAGACCAAAAACAGAGAAAGAAAACTACAGACCAATCTACTTAATGTTTATGCAAAAATCTAGCTAAAAAACTACAGCAAGTTATCACAAGGATTATTCACTATGACCAAATGGGATTTATACCAGAAATGCAAGACTAGTTCAGTATTAGGAAAACCATCCACATAATTGATCATATTAATAACCAAACTAATAGAAATCACATGATTATCTCAATAGGTGCAGAAAAGCCTTTGACAAAATACAACACCTGTTCCTATTGAAAACACTAGAAAGTATAGGAATAAAAGGGCCTTCCTCAAAATATTAAGCAGTATTTATTTAAAATTATCAGCAAGTATCAACTGCAATGGGGATAAATTAGAAGCCTTCCCAATAAGATCAGGAGTGAAGCAGGGATGCCCATTATCACCACTACTATTTAATAGTGTACTAGAAATGCCAGCAATAGCAATTAGAGAAAAATTGAAGGGATGAAAGTAGGCAATGAGGAAACTAAACTATCACTTTTTGCAGATGATATGATGGTATACTTAGAGAATCCCAGAAAATCAACTAAAAAGCTAGTAGAAATAATTAATAACTTTAGCAAAGTTGCAGGGTACAAAATAAACCTACACAAATCATTGGCATTTCTATATATTTCCAAAAAAAATCAGCCACAAGAGTTAGAAAGAGAAACTTCATTTAAAATCACTCTAGACAGTATAAAATATTTGGGAATCTATTTGGCAAGACAAACTCAGGAATTATGTGAACACAACTACAAAACAATTTTCACACAAATAAAACTAGATCTAAACAATTGGAAAAACATTAATTGCTCATGGGTAGGATGAGATATTATAATAAAAATGGCAATCCTACCTAAATTAATTTACTTATTCAGTGCTATACCTATCAAACTACCAAAAATTATTATAGAATTAGAAAAAATTATAACAAAATTGACCTGGAAGAACAAAAGATCAAGAATATCAAGGGAACTAATGAAAAAAAAATGAGATGATGGAGGCCTAGTAATACCAGATCTTAAACTTTACTATAAAGCAGTGATCATCAAAACTATCTGATACTGGCTAAGAGATAGAAGGATGGATCAATAGAATAGACTGGGGATAAATGACCTCAGCAAGCTAGTATTCACTAAACCCAAAGATCCCTGCTTTTGGGATAAGAACCCACTATTTGACAAAAACTGCTAGAAAACAGGTTGGGAAAACTTAGATTTAGATCAACATCTCACACTCTATACCAAGATAAATTCAAAATGAGTAAATGATTTAAATATGAAGAGGTAAATAATAAGTAAATTAGGTGAACATACAATAGCATACTTGTCAGATCTATGGGAAAGTAAAGAATTTAAGACCAAGCAAGAGATAGAGAATATTACAAAATGTAAAATGAATAATTTCAATTATATTAAACTGAAAAGTTTTTGAACTAACAAAACCAATGTAACCAAAATTAAAAGGGAAGCAACAAACAGGGAAAAAGTTTTTATAATAAAAACTTCTGACAAAGGTCTAATTTCTCAAATTTATAAGGAACTAAGTCAAATGTACAAATAATCAAGCCATTCTCCAAATGAGAAATGGTGAAAGTATATGAATAGGCAGTTTTCAGATGAAGACATCAAAACTATCAATAATCACATGAGAAAGTGTTCTAAATCCCCCTGCTGGGGGCAGCTGGGTAGCTCAGTGGGTTGAGAGCCAGGCCTAGAGATGGGAGGTGTGACCCTGGGCAAGTCACTTGACCCTCATTGCCCACCCTTACCATTCTTCCAGCAAGGAGCCAATACACAGAAATTAAGGCATAAACAAACAAACAAACAAACAAACAAATAAATAAAACACTCCTGCTTAGAGAAATGCAAATAAAAACAACAGCAAAGGAAAGTAATAAATGTTGGAGGGGATGTGGCAAAATTGGGACACTAATGAATTGATGGTGGAGTTGTGAATTAATCCAGCCATTCTGGAAGGCAATTTGGAATCATGCCTAAAAGGCTTTAAAAGAAAACATGCCCATTGATCCAGCAATACCACTACTAGTTTGTACCCCAAAGAGATAATAAAAAAGGGTTGTAAAAAATATTCATAGCTGCACTCTTTGTGGTGGCAAAAAACTGGAAAATGAGGGAATGACACTCGATTGGGGAATGGCTGAACAAATTGTGGTATATGATGGTGATGGAATACTGATGAACTGGAGGATTTCTACATGAACTGGAAGGACCTGCATGAACAGATGCAGAGTGAAATAAGCAGAACCAAGAGATCATTGTACACAGAAAGTGAAACATTGTGGAACAAGCCAATGTAATGGACTTTTCTACTAATAGTAAGGTAGGACAATCCTGAGGGACTTATGAGAAAGAATGCTATCCACATCAAGAGAAAGAACTGTGGGAGTAGAAATGCAGAAGAAAAACATATGTCTTATCACTTGTTTATATGGGTATATGATTTGGGGTTTTGGATTTAAAAGATTGCTCTATTGCAAAAATAAATAACATGGAAATAGGTATCAAGTGATAACATTTGTATAACCCAGCGAAATTGCTTGTTGGCTCTGGGAGCAGGGAGGGAAGAGATGATGGAAAGAAAATGAATCATGTAAACATGGAAAAATATTTTTAAAATAAAATTTTTTAAAAAGAAAGAAAACTGATAGGCCCTCCCTTCCCCACTTTCATGTAAAATTTCTATTGGATCTTCAAAGTTTAATTCAAATATTATCACTTTCAGGAAGCCTTTCCTGATCTCTACCTTATAGTCAATAATGATCTTTCCCCTAATGTATATAGAATCAAAACTAGGAATATTTACACTCAGGGCAAGCACAGTTCATTAGGTTGTTGGGATGGTATGTCACATGGCTGATAAGTGGCAGCGTCAAACAGATAGTTCTCTTCAGAATATTAAAAGAGCTGTCATGGAAATGAGAGATGCAACCTGTTTTGCTTGGTAGGATGGGAATAGAATCAACAGATAGAAATTATCACAAGGAAGATTTGGGTTTGAAATAAAGACATATTTACCAACAATTCAATCTTTCCTAAAAGGGAATGGGTTGTCTCTACAAGTATTGAGCTACCCTTCACTGAAGGTCTTTGTACAAAGATAGATCCCTTTTGCAGAGGATTCTCATTCATGTATGGGCTGCACTGGACAGCCTCTGAGGTGCCTCTTAAATTGAGATACTATGGTAACCCTAACACCATGAAGAAGAAAAGGAGAACATACTTTTGAATGGAGACAAGAGAAAAGAGCCTAGGAAGAAGGAGCCCACGCTGAGGGATGAGAAGATGTGAGGCAGTTGATTCAGAGGTGCAGTTGTACCAGGAGAAGAAGCAGTCACACCCTCACCCTTGCAGGGTTTCTGAAAGGTGGTCCAGCAAGAAGGGTACTACAACAATAAAACCCTGGCAACAAGAGAGAGAAGGGCTGGCCTTGGGTAATTGCTGTGTCATGTGCTGTTGTGATGTAACAAAGGACCACAAATCAAAAATATGAAAAGGAGACAAGTAGGGCTGGACAGCTTTTCCTCCCTGAGATAACTACATGCCCTGTACTCGTGTTGGTATCCTGGAGCAAAGCCCTGTTGGCCTCGGGCTAGTTACCTACCACTCATTTGGTACCTTTCTAATGTACTTACTTTGAAAACTGTCTATTCTACATATCTGTGTTGGTGACTTATACTTTACTAAACTTTCTATCTCCTCCAGCACAAAAGCATGGTTCTCTTCACACAATAGACACCTAGACAATTTTTGCTGAATGAATGAATGATGCAGCTGCAGCTGTAGTAGGTCTATCCCCATGCCTGCATCCCTGGCCCTCTCTGAGTTATGGGCATTAAAAAAGTGCCATCTGGACCCTGTCTCAGAGCCTGGCTCAGCTTTGGCATGTCTGCCTACAAAATTACATGTTTAACATTTCCTTGAACACTCCTTTCGGGGGAGCATTAGTCTTGCCTGGAAAGCATGTCCTAATTGGGTTTCCCAAGTAATTCAATAGCCCTGGGGAAGAACTGTTCAAAAAATCAGTCAGCAGACGCAGCTGTCTCTCCCAACGTCACAACACCTCCTGCCAACTGGCCAGGAAGCTGGGAGAGGGGGCACAGTAGGGCCTTAAGTGGGAGACCAGCCTGCTATTGAGGACATTGCCTGGGAAAAAGCCCCCTCCCATAAGAGTGCCCCAGTCATAGTGTTTAGTTTTCTGGGAGCTGGATTATCTTCTCTCCCTACTTCTAAGTGAAAGGAGGGTGAAAACAGCAGGGAACATTCATAGCTCCTAGAGAGCTAGCCAGCTAGATGCAGATTCATGGAAGACATGATACTCAGGATGGCAAATCCACTCCCATCAGCACCCCATTTCCATAAGTTAGTCCTTCCTCAAACCCCCATTTTAAGGAAAGGCTCAGACCAGGCATAATTCACTCTTCTGATTTTTTTCAGCTCTGCCTTCTTCCTTCATTTTCACAGCCTCCTTCCCTCATTGGATAGTTCCTTCTGGAACCTCCATTTTGATAACCTCCATCCTTTAATATGTTATTTTCCCCCATTAGTGTAAGCTCCTTGAGGGCAGGGACTGGCTTTCTTTTTGTTTGTCTTTGTATCCTCAGCACTTAGCACAGTGTCTGGCACAGTGAGTGCTTAATAAATACTTGTTGATTAACCAACTGGCTCCCAAATGCTTGGCTCTTCTACTTGGCATTTAAGCCCATCTTATACTACCTTCCTTTCCAATTTTATCCTAATCTAGGATTATGTTAATTTAAAATGCTTTTCAAATGAATGAATGCAGGAAAAATCATTTATTAAGCTCTTACCACTGGCAGGTACTTGCTAAGTACTGGACATTGAAAGTCCTTGCCTTCAAGAAGCTTACATTCTAATGGGGGAGGAAGACACATCAGATAGAGCTAAAAATGAGGGCAAGAGGAAATGTTAATGTGCTGGGACCTTGTAAACACATAATCAGTGATGTCATTGGTGGGTAGAGTTCTGTTTTTGGAAGGAGCCTACATTCATTAAGATCATAGATCCTCTAGGGACAAATATAAACTCCTCTGTTTAACATTCAAAGTTCTTTTTACCTGATCCCTTCCTACCTTTCTATTCTACTTATATATTACTCCCTTCCCCTCACTCTACAACAGTGATGGCAAACCTTTCAGAGACAGGGTGCCAGGCCCCACCCCACCCCCAGACCCAGTGCTGTGCCTGCCTCCCCAGAGACTGCAGTGTTGCACTTTGCTCCCCCTATCTCCCCCTTGCCCCAGACAGGAGAGGAAGAAGCACTCCCATTGTGCTGCTGGGCAGAGGGGCGGGTGATGAGAGGCACGTGTGGAGAGGGGGAGGAGAGTAGTCTGATCATTCCACTCTCCCCAGCTATGTGCCACACTGTGAGCTATGCTCATCTCAAAACTAGCTCCTCTCCAACCCCACCATGGGAATCACCTTTGCCACAGACTCAAGAGGCTGCCAAATGCACCCCACATAGCATGTGAGCCCCCCTGACCCCAGACAGGGGAAGAAGGAAGTGTTCCCATTGGGCTGCTGGGCAGAGGGGCAGGTCATGTGAGAAATGTCCTCAGGTGCATGGAGAGAGGGAAGGAAGCAGCTCTACCTTGAGTCCCTCTGGCTTTCTAGTAATGAACTCTGGCAGGCAAATGCAGGTGTGCCCACAAAGAGGGCTCTGTGTACCCTTTTTGGCACACATGGTATAGGTCTGCCACCACTGCTTTACAGAGTCTGATCATTCTTCCTAAGTCACTGTTTCTCACACGTATTTCTCCATCTCCAATTTCCATGTCTTTGCACCAGGTGTCCACCATGCATACCTGGAATGCTCTCCATTCCCACCTCTTCCTCCTCCTCCTCTTAAAATCCCTGGCTTTCATTCTCCAATTGACAGGTGGTCAAAGGATATGAACAAGAAGTTTTCAGATGAAGAAATCAAAGATATCAATAATTGTATGAAAAATGTTTGAATCCCTCTGGATTAGAGAAATACAAATTAAAACAACACTGAGGTAGCACTTCACACCTATCAAATTAACCAATATGACAGTAAAAGAAAGTAATAAATGTTGGAGGAGATATAGAAAAATTGGGAAATTAATGCATTGTTGGTAGAGTTGTGAACTGATCCAACCATTCTGGGGAGCAATTTGGAACTATGCCCAAAGAGCTATATTGTGTGATCCTGTAATACCACTACTGGATCTGTATCCCAAAGAGATCATAAAAAAGGGGAAAGGACCTATTTGTACAAAAATATTTATAGCATCTATTTTTGTGGTGGCAAAGAACTAAAAATTGAGGGGTTTTCCATCAATTGGGGAATGATTGCACAAATTGTGGTATATGATGGTGATGGAATACTACTGTGTTATAAGAAACAATGAGCAGGATGATTCCAGAAAAAGCTGGAAAGACCTTCATGGACTGATGCAGAGTGAAAAAAGAAGAACTGGGAGAAAATTATATACAATAAACAGCAATACTATATGATGATCAACTGTGAAAGACTTAGCTACTCTCAGCAATACAATGATCCAGGACAACTCTTAAGGACTTATGACAAAGGATGCTCTCCACCTCCAGAGAAAGAACCATTGGAATCAGAATATATATCAAAGCGTACTATTTTCATCTTAGTTTACTTATGTTTTTATTTTGGAATTTCAGTATTACATGAGTATCTTCTTATGACAATGATCAATATGGAAATAAATATATAAATAAAATATCTAGCTTTCTTGAAGGCTCAGCACGACTTTCTACTGAAGGCTTTTCGCACTCTTCTGGATGCTAAGGCTTTCCCCTCTAAGGTTACCTTGTACATTCCTACTTGTTTCCACAGTTTCTCCCTTTAGTTCCTTGAGAGCAGAGGATAGCTTTGTATCTTGGGTGAATTACCAGTACTTAGTACAGTGTCTTGTAGCCAGACTTTGTTTTACTGCATCTGGTGTTATTGTGCTTCACAGATTATGTTTTTTAAAAAATTTAAGGTTTGTGGCAACTCTCTGCCAAACAAATCTATCAGCTCCATTTTCCCAACAGCAAGTGTTCACACTGTGTCTCTATGTCACATTTTGGTAATTCCTGCAATAGTTCCAACATTTTCATTAGGCTATCTATTGTGGTGGTCTGTGATCAGTGATCTTTGATTGTTGCTATTGTAATTGTTTGGTGGAGTCACAAACCACTTCAGTATTAGATGGTGAACATAATCGATAAATGTTGTGTGTTCTGACTGCTCTACTGACTTGCCATTCCATCTTGGGTCTCCTTATTTCCTGAGACACAACAATATTGCAATTGGGCCAATTAATAACCCTACAATGGTCTAAAAGTGTTCAAGTTAAAAGAAAAGTGCATCTATTCAGTAAACTTCATTGTTGTCTTATTTGATGGAATTATGACTGCCATCCCAGCCTTCAGTACCCACCACCCTGATCATCCTGAGGCCACCAACAGAGGCAAGACCCTCCACCAGCAAAGAGATTAGAACTTACTGAAGATTCAGATGGTGATTAGTATTTTTATTTAAGGTATATACATTGCAGTGGTTAAGAGCACTGGGCCTGAAGTCAGAAATTCCTAGCTGTGTGACCTTGGGCAAATCATTTTACATCTGTATATCTAGAAAGTAACCAAGTGGCTCAGAATATCGAGTGCTCAACCTGGAGTCAGGAAGACCCAAGTTCAAATCTGGCCTAATTGTATAACCCTAGGAACTTAAGCTCTGATTGCCTGACCAAAGGATCCACTGGAGAAAGAAATGGCAAACCACTCTAGTTGCCAAGAAAACCCTAAGGGTAGCTATGGTCCATGGGGCCACTGAGAGCCAGACACAACTTAACAACCACCACCATTGTTTTAGACACAATAACATTGCAAACTTACTAGAGGACAGCATAACTTGCACTGCAAAACCCCAAAATTTGTGTGTCTGGCTTTATTATGATATTTGCTTTATTTCAGTGATCTGGAACCAAAGCCACAATATCTCTGGTATACCTGTAGATGCTCCACTGATTGTTATTCTTATTTCTAGTATACCATCTCCTTCCCCACCTAAGAACCTCTTGATTCTTTCCAAGGATATTCCAATGTGTTAAAAAGTCAGTGTTCCTTGTCTAGAATTTTTTTAAAAATTTATACAAAAATTTCACATATTCCTAAGTTATATGATCCATGTTTTCTCTCTCCCTTCTTCCTTCCCCCTTCCCAGAGCTGCCTAAACTAGGATTTTTGAGGATCCTAGAAATAGTGCTTTTGAGCTGCACCCACGTCACAGATAACTAGAATTTGAAAGGACCTGAAAAACCATCTAATACAAACCCCCTTATTTTACTGATGGAAAAAAACTGAGGACCAGAGATTGAAAGTGACTTGCCCAAGATAACCCAGCTAACCAAACCAAATTTTCTGGTATCTGCCACAGAGCAGTCAGTCAATGGGATCCCTTCAAGAGGCAGTGGTAAATTCCAGTACAAGGTCCTAGGTTCAAAGCCAGCCTCAGACATTTCCCAGCTGTGTGACCCTGGGCAAGTCAATTGACCCCCATTGCCCACCTTTACCACTCTTCCACCTATGAGCCAATACACAGAAGTTAAGGGTTTAAAAAAACAATAGTACAGCATCTAATGCAGATTCTAAGAAGTACCAAAATCCCCAAAATTATAAGAGCCCATTTTAGGACAACTGCAAACAACCCCATTCCTTGCAGTCATGAGAGGTTCCACCAGCTATCATTAGGATTCACACGAGTCTCTATAGCTACTTGATGAGTGTCATTTAAAAAAAGCTTCTTGAGCTCATGGATATTTGTCACAAGTTCTCCAGATCTATTTACATAAGAATAACAAGACTGATTGATAAATGCACATGTACCTCCCTATGTGGCTGTGAGCATATCAAAGGCCAGTCGTTTTTGTAAAACTGTTTTTGCTAAGAAGTCAATCTCTTCCTATAGATAAGAGAAGGCCTTAGTGGTTTGGGAGATGGCTTGAGCTGTGTCTTGAGCCAATCTTTCAACCTCAACTGAGATATTCCTAACAGAATCTATTACTGCCATCATTCCAAAATTTGGCAGCGGAGCCCAGAAAAACCTCTGTCCTGCTGATGAAGAGGCTATTGAATTTGGTCCAGACCTCTTGGGTCTAGAATGCCACCAAAAGCCTAGATTTCTGGCTATGGATTTGCCTATCCAGCCAATATAGTGATCATGAACAGATATAGGTGGAATAACATAGGCTAAACCACAAGTACCATACATAACATCCTGTTGGAAGGGTAGAGTAAGCTGAGGAGTTACAAATATAGAACTGTCCAGGAGTGACCAAACCCCATGAGAAATCCTCCCTCCTCTGGGATGAGATTATAACAGCCATAAAAGGCATGTAGTTATATGTCCTGTCCATTCCATTTTTAAGCTGCACTCTAGCACAAATAAATGTGGAGGTGGGGAATGCAATAGTGTTTATGCACTTCAGCTTGTTTCCTGTATACCTACTACTACCCTTACCTCTTGTTACACACAAGTCAAAGGTGGGCGAATGTTCGGTCAGAGGCAGTGGTGCTCCTAGATATCTGAAAATCACTTCTGAAGACCCATTAAAATCAATTGAGATTTTTAGCTCATCAAAATCTTCAAAGGTCACTGATACAGGTTGTAATCATTTCAATGAAGTCCACCCATCATCATTAATGTGACAATTAACAAAGGCCAAAGTCGCAAAAGGCCATTTGGGTAACACGTGACCTCCTTGTGTTGCAAGTTGTGGTAAAGTCTCATTACTGTGGACTGGAATTGTTGCCCATGACAAGACAGAGCTCCAAATCCTGGGATAGGTATCCATGGCCAAGAACTTCCCTATGAACATGCAAAGACCTGTGGGGATATTTAACCCATTGTTAGCCCTATCCGTCTTCAAAGGGATCAGCACAGCAGTGCCTAACAAGTATCCTCATGAAGAACTGTGGGGGTCATAATAATATTTATCCCAAGAAGTAGACTGGGCAATTGAGCTGTGGGCACAGGAAGACACAACTTCAGAGCATATCCTTAACAAATAGTACCAGCCCCTCTGCAATTTACTTGTAAATATAAAAAAAGCCCAAGGGCAGATTAGCCCTCATATAGATACTTGGAAGCTGTGTGTGTACATAGGAATGAGAACAAGAGAACTACCTTTGGAGCAAAGCAATAGGGCTCTGGGGAGACAGGAGACCTACATGACTTTACCTGTGTGCCTCTGTGCTCCCCCTGCGCCTTGTGTGTTTCCTCAGAAAATAAGGTTGCTAAATTAAAATCATAGGCATAGGAGGACTCTTCTTTATTATGGGGAATATATATATATATATATATATATCAACTAAGAGCTAGTATTATTTACAACACTGGATGTTGGCTCATACAAAGAAGGCTAAAACAAGGCTGACCCCTCGCCATGATTATTTGGCAGAGTTCTTGAAAGGCTGGCTACAGCAAAAAAGCAAAACCCAAACAAAAAAGAGAGAAATTAGAGGTATAAGCATCGACAAAGAAGAGACAAAATTATCCCTATTTTCAAATGACATGATGGGGTAATTAGAAGACCCCAGAGAATCAGTGAAGAAACTAAGCGAGATAACAGTGTCATTAAAGCAGGGTACAAAATCAATCCAGTCAAGTCATTAGGATTTCTATACAATACTAACTAAAACCAGGAGAAAATAAGAGGAGGAGAAATTCTATTCAAAATAACAACAAGATGTCTGAAAATGGTATGTAACCCCTACACTTCCCCAACTACCTGATACATAGCAGGTATTTACTAAATGCCAGCTGACTGACAGGAACTGAGAAGGCAGAAGGTAAGTATGGTTTAGCAGAGTGTGAGCACTATTAAGTCAGGGGGCAAGGGACTGAAGAGGAGATGACTAGTCAGGTTCACTATAGGGTATATATAGGCTCAGAAAGTAATGGCCTGGACACTCCTGAAAGACTTACATAAAAAAATGCTATCCATATTGAGAGAAAGAACTATGGGAGTAGAAATGCAAAAGCAAAACATAATGATATCACTTGTCACATGTATATAGGGGTATGTAATTTGGGGTTTAGGCTTTAAAAGATTACTCTATAGCAAAAATGAATAATATGGAAATAGAGATCAAGTGACAACATTTGTACAATAGAGTGGAATTGTTTTTTTGGCTCTGAGAAGGGGGAGGGAAGAAGAGAGGGAAAGAAAATGAATCATGTAAACATGGAAAATATTTAAAATAAATTAAAAAAAATTTAAATCAGCTTCACCGAAAAAAAAGAAAGTAATGGCCTGGGAATATACTGAGTGAGAGAGAAGTTGGAGGTCCCAGTGAAGACAAAGAATCTCATTCTTTAGGACTGGTAGTCATAGGATAAAATGGAATGACTATACATTATTTTCTATAAAGGGATTTTGGAGTTTTTGATCAATGAGATATAGTGCAGTGAGGCCAAACTCAATTAGAAATGGGGGCCACTAAATTGTACTTAAGGATCCCTGTGGGCTACCTATTGATTTAGACAACCACATCTGCTTACATAATTCTTTTCTAATTAATACAGTAACACATTAAAATCAGATAGGAACTACATCTTAATCTGTTTCTGGCAGACTTTGGAGTGTGGGCTACTTGGGGTCTGTACGTCCAGTATTTGACATTTTGGTACAGGGGATAAAGTGCTGAACTTGGAGTCAGGAAGATCTGGGTTCAAATTGCACTTCAGATACTTCCTAGCAGTGTGAACCTAAGTAAGTCACAAAATCCTTCTGGATCTCCATTTCCTCATCTGTAAAATGGGATATTCCAATGGGATTTCCTCATCTGTAAAATAGGATTTCTACACCTATGAAATATCTGAGAGTTAATCTGTCAAGATATACTCCTGGCATACAAATTCAAGTACAAAACCATATAAAGGTAAACTTAAATAATTGGAGGGATATTAATACCAGAATATGATAAAAATTATAATATCTAATCTAGTTACATAATTATGCCAATTGATCTACTAAGGGGTTTACATTAAAGAAGTAAAAAAATTAACAACAAAATTAAAGAAAACAAAAGGTCTAAAATCTTAAGAAAAATAATGAGAAAAAAATGATGAATGGGGAATAGCATTACCAGGCAATCCTCAAAACTATTTAGTATTGGTTAAAGAAAAATACGAAAGCACTTAAATGAAACTAATAATAAAAGCAATCAAAAACAGTAGCCCAGTTATTAAAGTCCCAAATAATACATACTAGCAAGGGTCTCCCTATTTCACAAGAACCAGGGTAAGAGGGAATGGAGAACATTTAAGAAGAAGTTCAATTTCAAAGAGCAATTTACACCATTTATCACAATAAGTTCAAAATGCATACTCAACCTAACTATAAAAGATCATATCATAAACAAAAATAGAGAAAAGAAGCTACCTTGAATAACCGTGCCTAGGTAAAGAATTCTTGTTTTGAAATATATCAATTTTTCTTTTTACATAACCTATGCTTCCCAATATGTCCTTCTAACTAACTTCCTCTAGGAAAAAACAAAATGTTTCCACAAAATTAGGCAAAACATCAGTCAAGTTCAGTGTTGCATGCAATGTTCAATACCCATAGTCCCCAAGTCTGCAAAAAAGGGAAGGAAGTACTTTCCAATGACAACTCTTTGGAACCAAGCTGGATCATTTTCATTTTACACCATTTACTTTTAATTTTTTGTTATTAATCATTCCATTTGCATTGCTGTACTGGGCTCACTATATTTCTGACACTGCTTACTATATTTAACATTGGTTCATATAGATCTTTCCACACTTCACAGTATTCATCACACAAATTATTTCATAGAGCATAGCAATATTCTGCTCTATTTAGGCCTCCTAATTTGTTTAGCCATTCCACAATTGATGGGCGTCTACCTTGTTACCAGTTCTTTGCTATCACAAAAAAATACTGTTATGAATTTGTTGTTGTTCTTCAGTCATTTCCTATTCTCTGTGATCATATTTTGGAGTTTTCTTGACAAAGTCACTGTAGTGGTTTGCCATTTCTTTCTCCAGCTTTACATATGGGGAAACTAAAGCAAAAACACTAAAGTGACTTGCACAGGGTCATATAGCTAAAAATTGTCTGAGGCTTTATCTGAACTCAGGTCTTTCTGATTCCAAGCATAGCACTCTATCAACTGTGCCACCTAGTTGCCCTGATACTATAAAAATGTTGGTGTATATGGAGATTCGTTTTATTTAATCACTGACACACTTGGAGCATACACCTAGCAGTAAGCTCCCCAAGACAAAGGGTATAGACATTTTAGTCACTTTCTTCTCATAATTCCAAATTGCTTTTCATAATGGTTGGACCAATTCACAGTTCCACCATATGGGTATTAATGAGCTTATCTTTAGACAACTCCTTCCACATTGATGACTTCTATCTTTTGTCATTTTTGCTAGTTTTCTGTGTGTGAAGTGAAGCTTCCAAGTTGTTTTGATTTGCATTTCTCTTATTATTAGAGATTAGGAATCTTTCATGGCTGCTATTAACAGAAATCAGTTTGAAATTCTGCTGTGAAGTATCTATACATAATCTTTGAGAGATAGCTTTTGGTTTTATATGTATTTATGTTAAATTTACATATATCCTGGTTATCAGACCCTCATCAGAGATATTTGATGCAAAGATTTTTCCCCAAATAACTTTTCCTCTTCTTACACTTTCAGAGTTATCTTTTTTTGCAAAATTTTTTTTAATTTTGTGTAATCAAAATGATCTGTGTTGCCATTTGTGATTGCCTCTATTCCTTGTTTGGATAAGAATTAATTACCAAACAAGAGAGTAGGATCATAGGACCACTGATTTAGAGTTTGAAGGAACCTGAAAGGCCATCCATTCTAATGCTTTCATTTTACAATGAAGAAACTAAGTTTAAGAAAACAGAAATGGGGAGAATACAGTAGCAGAGTGGGGATTTAAAATGAGGTCTTTTCACTCCAAATCTTTCCCCTGAACCACAATAACCAAAAACTGAAAAGCTTTTATGTGAACAAAATCATTGCAGCCAGAATAAATAGAGAAACTGTTGGGTTGGAAAAATCCTTGCAAAAATATTACTGATCAGATTCTGAAATATATCCAAGATAAGCTAACAGTAATATAAATATACTGAGCCATTCAGTAATAAATGAATGGTTAAAGAATTTGGGCAGCAAGGTGGTATAATGGATAAGCACTGGAGTTGGTATCAGGAAGATTCATCTTCCTGTGTGACCCTGGGCAAGTTACTTCACCCTGTTTTCCTCATTTCTTCATCTGTAAAATGAGCTGGAGAGGGAAATGGCAAACCACTCCATTATCTCTGTGGGAAAAAAACCCAAAATTGGATCACAAAAAGTCAGACATAACTGAACAACTAAAGGTTGTAAATTTTCCAAAAAAAATTTCAAGCTATCAAAGACGACATTAAAAAATAAAATCTAGAGGTGGAGCTAACATGGTCACAGAGTAGCAGGAACTGCCGGACTCTCCTCACAACCAATCACTATAAAGCATCTCAAAAAGAACAAAAATCAAAATCAGACAAGTGAAGGAGCTCTGCCACAGGGCGTAGCCTTTAAGGTAGGCAGTGCTTGGGCATTTCCATGCAATAAGGGAGTGAAATTACACCTAGCAAAGCTCGAGCTGATCACTCCTCCTCCACATCACCTACCACTTCAGAGTAAGAGTGAGGGCCAGGGCAATATCAAAATTCTCGGGGACTGGAAGAGGGCACCACAGACTTACCCCTGAGGGCAGTACAAGGCCTTGGCAGGAAGATTTGGAACCTGAGGCTGAAGAGCACAGAGCCTGGGCAGAGATAGGGCAGAAGTGGACTGTCCACAACAGACGCAAAGTAGACTGGAAAATAGCCTCAGGGAAAAACGCTTTAAAGCTCACTACACAAAGAACTGCCTACCCATCTCACTCAGACTTCTGGCTGGGAAGGGAAGATAATACAAAAACAAAATCTAAGACAGCAATGGCCACCAATATGCAGGAACCACGATCCACAAGTACCAAAAGACATAAGCTATAGCAGAAAAAGCCTTTGACCTTGGATAATTTCTATGGAGAAAAAGTAAAATACAGAAGCAACAGCAGAGAATGACAAACAAGCAAATACATCCAAACTCCCCCCCCAAAAAAAATGGAAATTGGTCACAATCCCTCACGGAATGCAAAAATGAGTTAAAGAACTAAGTAAGAAAGATAGAAGAAAAATGAGAAGAAAAGTGGGGAAAAGAAATGAAAGTTATTAAAAAAGAAAATAATAGTTTAAAAGAAAAAAATTCCCACTTGGAAAAAGAGGCACAGAAACCAAATGAAGTAAGTAATCAGCAAATTGGAGACTAGAATTAACCTGCTGGAGAACATGAAAAACAGGATAGACCAAACTGAAAAGGAAAATCAAAAGGTCATAGATGAAAACCAGTCTTCAAAGACTAGAATTGGGCAAGTAGAAGCTAATGATCTCACAAGACAGCAAGGATCAATAAAGCAAAGTCAAAAGAATGGCAAAATAGAAGGAAACATGAAATACCTCATTGAAAAGACAATTGACCTAGAAAACAGATCTAGGAGGGACAATTTGAGAATCATTGGCCTACCTGAAAGCTTGGGAAAAAACAGAAGTCTTAACATCATCTTACAAGAAATTATTCAAGAAAACTGCCCTGATATTCTTGAACAAGAGGGCAAAATAGACATTGAAAGAGTCCACAGATCACCCTCTACAATAAATCCTCAAAAGACAACCCCCAGAGACATTAATGCATTGCTGGTGGAGCTGTGAACTGATCCAGCCATTCTGGCTGGCAATTTGGAATCATGCTCAAAGGGCTATAAAAGACTGCCTGCCCTTTGATCCAGCCATACCATTGCTGGGTGTATACCCCAAAGAGATCATAGATAAACAGACTTGTATGAAAATATTTATAGCTGCGCTTTTTGTGGTGGCAACAAATTGGAAAAGGAGGGTATGTCCTTCAATTGGGGAATGGCTGAACAAACTGTGGTATATGCGGGTGATGGAATACTATTGTGCTAAAAGGAATAATAAACTGGAGGAGTTCCAGGCGAACTGGAGAGACCTCCGGGAACTGATGCAGAGCGAAAGGAGCAGAGCCAGAAGAATACTGTACACAGAGACTGATATACTGTGGTAAAATTGAATGTAATGGACCTCTGTACCAGCAGCAATACAATGACCCAGGACAATTCCGAGGGATTTATGGTAAAGATGCAACCCACATTTAGAGGAAGGACTGCAGGAGAGGAAACATATGAGAAAAACAACTGCTTGAACGCATGGGTCGGGGTGGACGTGATTGAGGGTGTGGACTCGAAACTACCACACCAATGCAACTACCAACAATTTGGAAATTGGTCTTGATCAAGGACACATGACAAAACTAGTGGAAATGCGCATCGGCCATGGGTGGGGGGAGTGCGGGGGTGGTGGTGAAGGGGATAAGAGGAGTATGAATCAGGCAACCATGTTAAAAATGTATATTAATAAATGTTAAAAAAAAAAGACAACCCCCAGAAATGTAATTACCAAATTCAAGAGGTTTCAAACCAAGAAGAAAATATTGCAAACAGCCAGAAAGAGACGATTCAGATATCAAAGAACCCTAGTCAGGATTACACAGGATCTGGCAGCCTCTACACTAAAGAACCGCAAGGCTTGGAATATGATATATAGGCAAAAGAATTTGGTCTACAACCAAGAATCACATACTCATCAAAACTGACCATATACTTTCAGGGGAAAGAATAGGCATTTAAAAAATAGAAGATTTCTAAGCATTCTTAAAGAAAAGACCAGAACTAAATGGAAAATTTGATGTCCAAATACAAAACTCAAAAGAAACATGAAAAGGGAAATAAGAAAGAGGGAAAAAAATGTTAAGGGTTTCAGTAAGGTCAAATTGTCTATATTCCTATATGGAAAATATTTGTAACTCTCAAAAATTGCTTTCATTATCATAGTATATAGAAGAATTTTTTATAGGCTGAGGTTGAGGTACAAAATTGTTTAAGATGAAATGTAAAAAAAGGAGGGGAATAGAGTATGGCATTAAGAGAAACTTGAAGGAAGAAGAAAAATAGGATAAATTATACCACATAAAGAGGTACATGGGGGTGGGAGAAGAATACTATTATAAGAAGGAGAGGAGGAGAGTGGTAATAGGTATTACTTAAACCTTGCTCTCAATCAGTTCTGAGAGGGAAGAGCAGCCAGATCTACTGTGGTATAGAATTCTATCTTACCCTACAGGGAAGTTGAGAGATAAAAACTAAGGGGAGGAGTGCAGTGGGGAGTATTAAAAAGGAGGGAAAGGTAAAGGGGGGCATTTAAGAGATCTCAAAGAAAAATAAGAGTGGAATAAGAAGGAAGGGAGTGGGAAGGAAAGTGAAATAAGGGTGGGGCTTTGGGGAACTGATTAAAAAAAAACACTGGTATAGAAGGAAACAGTGAAAGAAGAAATGGCAGGACAAGGAGAGGGAATCAAAATGTCTAGTAATTGTGATATTGGAAATTTGGGGATCCTTGAACATATTTTGAGGTTCCTAGTCTAAACTTCCTGTGAACATTTAGATCCCTTACAAACTACATTTCCCATGATTCAATGGACTTCCTGTCTTAAGTAGTGATGTAAGCCAACATAAACAGAAGCTTTAATAGGGAGACTGGGATTGGTACTTCCTCTTTCATGCTGAACAAGCCAGGTGGGCAGAGGTGATGGCAAAGCATTTGAATTAGCTCTTATCAGTTATGACAACCACCAGAAGTTTGGAGATCAAACTCTCAATTTTTCAGATAGTCTACCAAGCCACGCAACTTTTGCCATGATTTTTTACGCAGGCAGAACTCTGAGAGCATTTAGAATCCTCTCCAGAGCTATGGACCTGCTCTTGCTGTTTTTGTGCTATTTTTGGCCACTCTGCTCAGTTCTTTTGAGCAACCTTCTAAAAGGAGAAAGTTTTGTTTTTGTTTTTCTCTTCTCCCCATTCTCAGCCACCCAGCAGCTTTTCAAGGGAAGGTGAAAGTGAATTTGCTCTCAAACGCATTGTTTTTTTTAATTTTTTAGAAAAATTTTCCATAGTTACATGATTCATGTTCTTATTTTCCCCTTCACCCCCCAAACCCCACTCCCCCATAGCTGACGTACATTTCCACTGGTTTTAACATGTGCCATCTATCAAGACCTATTTCATATTATTGATAGTTTCATTGGTGTGGTTGTTTCGAATCTATATCCACAATCATGTCCTCATCAACCAACGTTTCAAGCAGTTGTTTTTCTTCTGTGTTTCCACTCCTGTAGTTCTTCCTCTAAATGTGGGTAGCATTCTTTTCCATAAATCTCTCAGAATTGTACTGGATCATGTTATAAGAGAATAAATTTTGTAGGGTAATAAACTGGTTGTAATAGGGATAATTAAGGCTGGAGGTAAGGTTATAATAGGAATAAAGGCAGGTAAGGGACTAAAGGTAGTGTGAATAGGGATAAGGCACTATGGATAGGGGTTTGTGGATCCCTAAGGCAGTAAGTAGATAAGGAGAGTACAATAGTGGTGCATGATAAATTGAGGTGGTAGGAGAGGTAAAAGAGTTGCAAGGGGAAGGATGAGGTATTTTGGGCAGACAGCTGCAGCCTGGGAGACACAGACTGGGTACACAGACTGGGTATACAGGTTTGAGACAGAGACACTGGAGGGAGACAAACAGCCCTTCAAGTAGGAAGGGCACTTCTACAGACAAAGGTTAGGGCCAGCCAAGAATGGCTTGAGACTGACTAGAGGGCTTTCTAGTCAGTTTCTCAGGTTCACAAAGGAAGAGTTCAGAGGAAGTATTGAGATTGCACTTCCTCCAAAATGGATGCCTCCAATTCCCTTCAGGACCCAGAGACAATATTATTCCTTTCTCCCCTTCTCCCTCTCTTATCAATCAACTAATGAATTAGCCAAAGGTTTGATTAAGTGACAAACAGGGTTTATTGAGTTTTAGGGTTGACTGGAAGGGATGGAGGGATGCAAGGTAACTCTAACAGCCACCTAGAGAAAGCTTCAGGTAGGGGAGGGAGACAGGAATGTGAGACTGAGAAAGGACCTGCCTAACTCAGCCTAATAGCTTTTGTAGCCTATAGTGATAGGGAAGTTGGATACAATGATTCAAGAAATAATTTGTAACAAGGGTAAGCCCTACTTGACTACGGGGAAACTGAATCTACAAAGTTTGAAAGCTAACACCCAGATCCACCCTCCTTTCAGAAACCCACAGAAATTTAGGAGGGAAAATGATGATTGGGAATAGTGGAGGTTAGGGAGATCCAAAGGAAATAGGTAAGCTAACAAATTTTAAGTGAAAAGCTGCCAAATATAGGTCAGGTTTTCAGTCCAAATACAGAGCTCAGTTAACCATCCTACTCTCACCAAGTCTCCAGGGTCAACTGTCTAATCTCAGGATTCTAAACCCTTTTCAACTTTCAGAAACTCTGCAGTAAGGTTTTGCAGGGCTAATATGCACCCTTTTGCACTCCATTTATTGCATTGCTACCAGTACAGAAGTCCATTACATTCGATTTTACCACAGTGTATCAGTCTCTGTGTACAATATTCTTCTGGTTCTGCTCCTTTCACTCTGCATCAATTCCTGAAGGTCATTCCAGTTCACATGGAATTCCTCCAGTTTATTATTCCTTTGAGCCCAATAGTGTTCCATCACCAGCATATACCACAATTTGTTGAGCCATTCCCCAATTGAAGGGCATTCCCTCGTATTCCAGGTTGTTTCCACCACAAAAAGCACGACTATAAATATTTTTGTACAAGTATTTTTATCTATGATCTTCTTGGGGTATAAACCCAGCAATGGTATGGCTGGATCAAAGGGCAGGCAGTCTTTTAGAGCTCTTTGGGCATAGTTCCAAATTGCCATCCAGAATGGTTAGATCAGTTCACAACTCCATCAGCAATGCATTAATGTCCCAATTTTGCCACAATCCCCTCCAACATTTATTACTTTCCCCTGCTATAATTTTAGCCAATCTGCTAGGTGTGAGGTGATACCTCAGAATTATTTTGATTTGCATTTCTTTAATTATTAGAGATTTAGAACACTTTCCCATGTGCTTATTGATAGTTCTGATTTCTTTATCTGAAAATTGCCTATTCATGTCCCTTGCCCATTTATCAATTGGGGAATGGCTTGATTTTTTATACAATTAATTTAACTCCTTATATATTTGAGTAATTAGACCTCAGTCAGAGTTTTTTGTTATAAAGATTTTTTCCTAGTTTGTTGTTTCCCTTCTGATTTCGGGTGAATTGTTTTTGTATAAAACCTTTTTAATTTAATATAATCAAAATTATTTATTTTACATTTTATAATTTTTTCTAACTCTTGCTTGGTTTTAAAATCCTTCCTTTCCCAGAGATTTGACAAGTATACTATTCTGTGTTCACTTAATTTACTTACAGTTTCCTTCTTTATATTCAAGTCATTCACGCATTCTGAATTTATTTTGGTGTAGGGTGTGAGATGTTGATCTAAACCTAATCTCTCCCATATTGTTTTCCAAACTTCCCAGCAGTTTTTGTCAAATAGTGGAGTTTTGATCCCAAAAATTGGGTTCTTTGGGTTTATCATACATTATCTTGCTGACGTCACTTACCCCAAATCTATTCCACTGATCCTCCCTTCTGTCTCTTAGCCAGTACCATATTGTTTTGATGACCCCTAATTTATAGTATAGTTTAATATCTGGTACTGCTAAGCCACTTTCCTTATTGTTTTTTTCCCTTATTTCCCTTGATATTCTTGATCTTTTGTTCTTCCAAATGAACTGTGTTATAGTTTTTTTCTAATTCTGAAAAAAAAAAGTTTTTTGGTAGTTTGATAGGTATAGAACTAAATAAGTAAATTAATTTAGGTAGAATGGTCATTTTTATTGTTAGCTCTTCCTACCCATGAGCACTCAATGTTTTTCCAATTGTTTAGATCTAGTTTTAATTGTTTGGAAAGTGTTTTGCAGTTGTATTCGTATAATTCCCGTGTTTGTTTTGGTAGACAGATTCCTAAGCATTTTATATTGTCAAGGGTGATTTTAAATGGTGTTTCTCTTTCTAACTCTTGCTGCTGTGACGGGTTGGAAATATATAGAAATGCTGATGATTTCTGTGCATTTATTTTGTATCCTGCAACTTTCCAAAGGTGTTGATTATTTCTATTAGCTTTTTAGTTGATTCTCTAGGATTTTTTAAGTATACCATCATATCATCTGCAAAGAGTGATAGCTTAGTCTCCTCATTGCCTATTTTAATACCTTCAGTTTTTTTCTTCTCTAATTTCTACTGCTAGTGTTTCTAGTACAATATTAAATTTAATAGAGGTGATAATGGGCATCCTTGTTTCACACCTGATCTTATTGGGAAGGCTTCTAATTTATCCCCATTGCATGTTGCTTGTTGATAGTTTAAGATATATACTGTTTATTATTTTTAGGAAAGGTCCTTCTAATCCTATGCTTTCTAGTGTTTTCAGTAGGAATGGGTGTTGTATTTTGTCAAAGGCTTTTTCAGCATCTATTGAGATAATCATGTGATTTTTGTTTGTTAGCTTGTTGATATAGTCAATTATTTGGATGGTTTTCCTAATGTTGAACCATCCTTGCATTTCTGGTATAAATCCCACTTGATCATGATGGATAACCCTCTTGATCACTTGCTGGATTCTTTTTACTAGTATTGTATTTAAGATTTTTGCATCTATGTTCATTAGGAAGATTGGTCTGTAGTTTTCTTTCTCTCTTTTTGATCTACCTGCCTTTGGAATCAGTACCATTTTTGTGTCATGAAAGGAATTTGGTAAGACTCCTTCTATGCTTGTTATATCAAATAATTTGTATAGTATTGGGATTAGTTGCTCTTTGAATGTTTGATGGAATTCACTTGTGAATCCATGAAGCCCTGGAGATTTTTTCTTAGGGAGTTCTTTGATGGCTTGTTCAATTTGTTTTTCTGATATGGGATTATTTAAGTATTCTATTTCTTCTGCTGTTAATCTAGGCAATTTATATTTTTTGTAAGTATTCATGCATATCACCAAGATTGCTATATTTATTGCCATATAATTGGACAAAATAGTTTTTAATGATTGCCTTAATTTACTCTTCATTAGAGGTGAGGTCTCCCTTTTCATTATTGATACTGTTAATTTGGTTTTCGTCTTTCTTTTTTATTAGATTTACCAGTACTTTGTCTATGTTATCTGTTTTTTCAAAATAGCAGCTTCTAGTCTTATTTATTAATTCAATAATTCTTTTACTTTTGCTTTTATTAATTTCTCCTTTGATTTTTAGTATTTCTAATTTAGTTTTCATCTGGGGATTTTTAATTTGTTCATTTTCTAGTTTTTTTAAGTTGCATGCCCAACTCATTAATCTCTGTTCTCCCTAATTTGTTAATATATGCACTCAGTGATATAAATTTTCCCCTTAGAACTGCTTTGGCTGCATCCCATAGATTTGGATAAGAAATCTTATCATTGTCATTGTGTTCAATGAAATTATTAATTGTTTCTATGACTTGTTCTTTCACTAAATTATTTTGGAGAATCATATTATTTAATTTCCAATTGGTTTTTGGTTTGCCTGTCCAACTAATAACTATTCTTACTGCATTATTATGTGATAAGTTTGCATTTATTATTTCTGCTTTTTTGCATTTGTTTGCCATGTTTCTATGCCATATTACATCATCTATCTTCATGAATGTTCCGTGTGCTGCTGAAAAGAAGGTGTATTCCTTTTTGTCCCTATGCATTCTTCTCCATATAGCTATTAACTCTAATTTTTCTAGGGTTTCATTCACCTCTTTTATCTCTTTCTTATTTATGTTTTATTTTGATTTATCTAGATCTGATAGGGGAAGGTTGAGGTCCCCCACTAGTATAGTTTTGCTATCTGTTTTGTCCTTGAGCTCCACTAGCTTCTCCTTTAGAAATTTAGAAGCTATACCATTTGGTGCATACATGTTGAGTACTGATATTTCTTCATTGTTTATACTGCCTTTTATTAGGATATAATTCCCTTCCCTATCTCTTTTAACCAGATATATTTTTACTTTGGCTCTATCAGAGATCATGATGGCAACCCCTGCCTTCTTTTTCTCATTTGAAGCCCAATAGATTTTGTTCCATCCTTTCATTTTTACTCTCTATATATCTGCCTGGCTCGTGTGTGTTTCTTTTAGACGACATATGGTAGGGTTTTGGTTTCTAATCCACTCTGCTATTTGCTTCCATTTTATGGGCGAGTTCATCACATTCACATTCAGAGTTATAATTATCAACTGTGTATTCTCAGACATTTTGATTCTCTCTCCTTGTCCTGTTCTTTCTTCTTTCACTATTTCCTTCTATACCAGTGTTTTATTTTTAATTAGTTACCCTAATCCACATGTTTTTGCTGATAGCCGCGGTTTATTTTTGCCTGCCAATCATTATCCTGATTGCCTCAGAAGCTGCTTCAGCCAGTTTGGGCCTGATCCTCCCCTGGGAGGGGGAACCCTCTTCTGGCTTCTGACGTTCCCCCTCCCCAATTCCAGTCCTAGCCATTCCCTGTGCTGACCCCAACTCCTGCTGATGTCTGCTGCTGCTGCCCACTCCTGCTGCCCCATCTGTTTATGCTGCTCTGCCTGAACTGCTGCTATTGCTGATCCCAGCTACCACTCCTAGAGCTGCTTCTGCTGCCTGAGACATGGGAAGTAAAAAATCCCACTTCTTTTTCATTGGGAAGAGTCCTTACTTAGCTGCTCTGAGTGTGTTTCCTTTTAGGCAATAATTAGCCTCTTATAGGGAAGCCCAGGTGTTTCCTCTTTGACATTAGGGACTTTTAACCTGAAGGGAGCTTCTACTCCATAACCACCCTCCATGTGGTTCTTCTAAAACCTGATCTAGCCCCACCCCACAACCCTTGCTCCACATGGGATCTCTAGCCTCTACCCCAGTTGATTGACTTCCATGTGGGCCCTACCTTTTACTCTTCAAAAAGGAAGTAGAATGGCAAGTGTAGGCCACATTGCCTATTTCAAACCATTAACTGCAATTATCTTGCCTGAAACTCAGGGGAGGGATTCACTCCCCCTACATACGCTGGGCCTGCTCAAGACTCTGAACTCTATACCCCTTATGGAGTCATCCACATTGTGCTCAGTGCAGAGCTCAGTTAGAAGAAACTTAAATTGGACCAGAGGTGGATTTTAAACCTCAGACTGCATGGGTTTTTTAAGCCTCTGTATCTTATTGTATTTTGCTGATTGTTGTTTTGTTGATTTTTTTCTTACATTGGCTCATTTTAAGCTACTGAAGTTTTGGCTGCTAGATTAATTCTGTTTATGATTTTATTGTAACTCCAAAATAGTGAACAAATCTATTAGAATTGGTAAAAAAGGTTTTTTGACTGCATTGCTTATAATCTATTCCTTATATTATTGTATTTCCTGATTTCTTTAAGGTTTCAATTTTTTAAGTTTACCTGTATTAATCTAATTCTGTTATCTGTACCATTCGTGAACATCTTAAACACATTTTTTAAGTTGTAAAAGCCCATTGCCATGCCTTAAGTTTTCATTCAATCTTGATAATGACTTAAGAATTTAAAATTAAATTTTATAAGGGGTTTTTAGAAATGACTGTAGATACCTAGTACCCTTCTGTATGAATAATAGGGTTTTATATATTTATTATAAAGAATGTTGTCTTAAAGTGGTAGGGGAAATAAATGGAGGTTTCCCCTACCCCTTTAAGACAACATTCTTTATATAATATACAAATTTTGTATAATATACAAAAAGCCAGGAGAGCTCCTGTATGCTTGATGTTTTGGCTTGTTTTCCCATCAGAAGGATCTAGAATTCTTGAAGATAACTTAGACCCAGAAGTTTTTTTTTATCAGATTTTTTAGGCTCTGCCCCACAATTGCCATGGAGGCAGTAATAGAGTTTGTTGAATATCTCAGCCAAGGCTGAATAATTTACCATACCTGTTGAATTTGTGACAAGTATACAATTTTGAAACATCTTTTAATTTTTAAATTAGAAAAATTTTTTAAATTAAAAAAAAGCAAGTGGTTATAATAATGGGTTTGTTTGCTATTGTCTTTAAATGTGTTATTGGAAATTATGGTACTTTATTTGAATGTGCATTATGAATCTGCTCTTTTATAAAAGTCATTTATACTCACAGTTCATGGAAAAGTTTAACAGGAAATGGATCTCATTTTTGGATGAAAAACCTTTCACTAATTCTAAGCTTTATATTTTTGATTTTTAAAACATTCTTTTATTCTTTTTTCTTTTTTGTATGTACAATGCAATATGCGTTCTTTTCCCTCATTTTTGTACTTGAGTGCATTGTATTTTTTTCCTTGAATTTTTAATTTTCCTTTTAATTTTTTAATAGAGTAATTGACTCTTTTCCTTTTTTCTCAGTTTTTGTACTTAAAGTACATATAATTAGTATTAATCTTGTTTTGATTTTACAGTAATATAAGTTTAATATAAATATATATTTGCTATAATATTAATGCATACCCCAAAAGCCTTAGAATGTGGTAACCTGCCAATTATTGGTAAATATTATGGGTTTATGATTAATGTGTCTCTTTTTGATTCCTGGAGAAGGGGGCAAAAGAGCCACAAGATCATAGAGACTGGCTGAGAATCTTCAAAGTGCCAAGGAGCAAAAGGTCATGCATACCATCCCAATCCAGGTGGGACTGAGAAAATTCTATGCCAATACTAAAGGGCTTGAAACTAGTGTTTGAGGTTTGGGGTTGCAGCTTTTCTGACATGTTAGAGGACAGACTTCCACTGAGCTTCATCCCTAGCCAAGCACCTAAGATTGGCTATCATTATGGCTCATCCCTGAGAAGTTACAGGCAAATCAGACCAGGGAGAGACACTTCCCTTGCCCACAAATTTGGTCCTGTTATTTCTCTTATATATAGAATGGAAACTTTCTGTAGTCCTGGCTCCTGAATGGGTAATTACTAACTGCTTATATCATTTTAATTGGGCCTTGATTCAAGGACCTGTTAATAGTTTATTTTTCCTTACATTTTTTTGCACATAAGACTTTGGCATTTTACATTCCATTCACAAGTTATTTTTTTCTATTTTATTTGGATTTTATTTATTTATTTGTTTGTTTGTTTGTTTGTTTTATTTTTTCTTTTGCCAATTGATTTCACATAACCCCAAAAACTCAGCCATGTATCCTTGGCTGATCTGGGTGTTGGCATTTTAACCCTCTTCAGGGGAGAATGTGTTATTAACTCTCCTCAGAGGTGTGTGTAAGTTTTATAATCAGAATGTCTGTATCATAATCTATAATGTAAAATTTAACTCTTTTGAGAGTAATTTCAGGGGGGAATGTATAATTCTCTTCAGAAGGGAATGCATGTTTTATAATCTATAGTGTAAAGTTTAAATTCTTTTGAGAGTAATTTCAGGATAAGAAATTTACCATCTCCCTAGAATCCAGACAACTAACCTGTTTGGAGAAAGCCCCATGAAGATGACTGAAGAACCTACACTGAATCATGAAGATCCAAAATGAACTTTGGATTGCAGTTGATGGAACTAGGGGAAATTGAATGCATTTGTTTTGAATGTACATTCTTATGTCAAAGGGGACTGCCCCTAATTGGCTTTTTGTCAATGTGGCTAGCAACCATTGGATCATTGTTTTTGTCCTCTTTTCTTTTTATCCCCAAATTTCTGTAATTTAAAAGTTAGTTATGTTTATAAGAGCTTTCGGGGAGACCAGTCTCCCTCCACTCTTCATGGGGGAATGTCATATTGGAAATTTGGGAATCCTTGAACTTATTTTGAGGTCCCTGGCCTAAACTTCCTGTGGACATTTAGATCTCTTACAAACTACATTTCCCATGATTCAACGGACTTCCTGTCTTAAGTGGTGATGTAAACCAACGTAAACAGAAGCTTAAATAGGGAGATTGGGATTGGTACTTCCTCTTTCCTATGAAGCAGCCAGGGGGAAGGAATGGCACGGCATTTGAATTAGCTCTTAGCAGGAACGTGGCTTTTTAATTAGCAATATGGATTATAATAAAACCCTAATATTTTAAAATATATTCTTCTATATTAATTTTATTTGTAACAGAATACACAGTTGATAATTATAACGCTGAATGTGAATGGAATGAACTTGCCCATAAAACGGAGGCAAATAGCAGAGTGGATTAGAAACCAAAATTTTTGTTGTCTACAAGAAACTCACATGAAGCAGGTAGATACACATTGGGTAAAGGTAAAAGGCTGGGGTAAAATCTATCTATCTAATGAAGAGGAAATTAAGGTAATTAAGAACTATTTTGCCTTATATGGTAATAAATATGACAATATGGGTGAAATGAGTGAATATTACAAAAATACAAATTGCCTAGATTAACAGAAGAGGAAATAGTTAAATAATCCCATATCAGAAAAAGAAATTGAACAAGCCATCAAGGAACTCCCTAACAAAAAACCCCCAGAGCCAGATGGATTCACAAGTGAATTCTATTAAACATTTAAATAACATCTAATCCCAATAGTATACAAACTATTTGACAATATGGTACTGGCTAAGAGACAGAAAAGAGGATCAATGGAATAGACTTGGAGTAAATGTCCTTGGCAAGATAGCATATGATAAATCCAAAGATCCCAACTTTTGGGATAAGAACCTACTGAGAGGAGGGAGAAAACATGATCATGTAACCATGGAAAAATATTCTAAATTAATTAAATTTTAAAATAAAATAAAACCCAATAACTAGTGAGAAATATAAATGAAAACAATCCTGGAGTTTCACTTCATACTCAACAATTTATAAAGATGACAAAAACCAAAAAATCAGTTGCAGAAGTTCCATAAGAAGGCAGATCTACAGTGGTGCTGTTAATGGAGCTGGGAACTGGTTCAATTTTCATGTAAAACAATTTGTAATCATACAGGAGAAGTAATTAAACTATTTATACATTTTGATCATGTGATCTTATTATAGGTCATAAGACCCAAAAAGAAGGCACCATGTATATCAAAATATATCAGTCTTTTTGTGGTAACAAATACCTGGAAATCTACTGATTGGGTAACAGCTGAATGAGCTGTGCCACATGAAGACAATGAAATATTATTGTATCAGAAGAAACAATCAAATACGAAAAATTTAGAGAAGTATGAAAAGATCTGTATGAACTAATGCAAAATGAAGTGAACAGAGCTAAGAAAATAATATACGCAATTACAAGAAAGATCTCTTATGTTGGCGTGTGCAGTAAGAAACCCAGAGACCCAGAATCAAGGAAAAGCTGGGTCAAAGTCTAATTCTAATGTTTAAACATTTTTGAACCCTCAGCCAGTCATTTCATCACTGACTTCAATTTTCTCATTTATGAAAGGGGGATAATAATATATAACACAGGAGCCAATATCCCTATCTCTGAGACTATATGGATCAGATTAAATTTGGAGGACAGCTTCAAAAATTATTCTCTCTCTGCTTTTTCTTTTGCCTCCATTCAGAAGCTATTCTGGGAAAATGCCCACTTATAGCATGAGTATTGTGTAAATGTAAGTCTCCATAAATGTGAGTAAGAAGGATTGATCCCCAGGTCCTATACTGAGGGTCAGAATGTATATGTGATACAGAACAGCATTTACTTCACTTTGCAAAATATTCAGAAAGTCTATAAAGGTCAACCTACTAGTAGCTCATAAAGAATAAGTACAATTCATCAGTAAGTACCACCATTCACAGTAGGGTCTCCTACAGGTCTCCAAACTGTAGCATCTCCCTGTAGTCTATAATAATCTTAGAAGGAAAGAAAATTAGTGATTGCTAGAGGGACAAAACTTCACCACACAAATAACTTACCATAATAGAGGAATGCCAAGTCCAGGTGTTTTGTGCCCCCATGTCATGAATTTTGTTCCTTTGTGCTCCTCTGGCCCTGGGGGGCCACATGTGTGATATTCCTGTCCTCAAGAGGCTCGTGCTTTGAACTGGAAAATAGTATGGCAGAAGCTAAGTATAGATCAACATCTCACACTATATACTAAGATCACTATATACTAAGGACTTTGTCAAAATGAATACATGATTTAGACATAAAGGGTGATACCTTAAGCAAATTAGGGGAGCTTAGGATAGTTTACCTGTCAGATCTATGGATAAGGGAAGAATTTATGACCAAACAAGAGAAAGAAAACATGACAGTACATAAAATGGATAATTTTGATTACATTAAATTGACGAGTTTTTGCATAAACAAGGACAATGCAGCTAAGATTAGAAAAGAAGCAGAAATCAGAGAAAAAATTACAGCAAATGTCGTTGATAAATGCCTCATTTCTCAAATATATAGCAAACTGAGTCAAATTTATAATATGAATCATTCCCCAATTAATAAATGGTCAAAGGATATGAACAGGCAGGTTTTAGAAGATGAAATCAAAGCTATCTATAGTCATATGAAAAAATGCTCTAAATCATACTGATGCAAATTGAAATAACTGAGATATCATCTCCTGACTAGCAGACTGGTTAATATAAAAGAAAAGGAAAATGATAAATGCTGGAGAGGATGTGGGAAAATTGGGATACTAATACACTATTGGTAAAATTGTGAACTGATTCAATTGTTTTAGAGAGCAATTTGGAACTATGCCCCAAAAGCTATAAAACTGTGTATATCCTCTGACCCAGCAATACCACTAATAGGTCTGTATCCCAAAGAGAACAAAAAAGGAAAAGTATCTATATGTACACAAATTTGGAGCTCAAAATTTTAGGAAAGAAGTGTTAAAATTGTTTTTACATGTAATTGTGAAATAATACAATATTATTAAAAAAAGAGGCCGGTGCTTCCCAGAAATTTCCCCTTCCTCACTAAAATGATGGATTCTGGAATCCTCTTCTCTTTCTAGGAAGCTATTGCCATCCAGTAATTTCCCTGTCTCTTTAAAAAAGATTTCTGAATTCTCAAATCTCTAAGATCTGTGTTGCCCAGGAACTCTCCTCTCTTCTGTCTAGTAGACTGGGGTTCAAAAACTTATATCACTGGGCTACATGGTTCCCTTCTTCATAGATGTTATCTCTTGGACTGAGAAACTAATCCACTACCTTTTCAAACCTGGGGCCAGAAACTTGGGGGCCAAGAACTCTCTTGGGTTACATGAGTGGAGAACAGTGGCAACTATCATGTGACTATCCCAAGTTAGCTGGGGAAGCTAGGTGATAAAATGGATAGAGCACTGGACCTGGAGTCAGAAAGATCTGAGTTCAAATATGGCCTCGGATACTTACTAGCTGTATGACCCTGGGCAATTCCCCTTTACCCCTATTTGCTTCAGTTTCTCATTGGTAAAATGGAGACACAATGGCAAACTACATTGGCGTCTATGTCAAGAAAATCCCATGAACTTGTCCATAGGGTCACAGAGAATCAGATACAACTCTACAACAATCAGGAAAGCTACGAATATGTACAATCTTTCCCTGACCTTTCATATATCCTTTTGTTTCTGCTGCTCTCTGTTATGCCTTTAGAAGAGGGGAAAAGGTTGACTCTATGGCCATCCCTCCCCCTTTTTAAAGGACTAGCACAAACAGCTATGACCCATTACCAACCTAGCTAACCAATTCAACTCACATCATCTCCTATGACAAATAGGCAGGTCTATACCCTCCATAGGGAGATGCAATCCAAGTCTCAAACAAAGGCTCACCTTCCTGTAACCTCATCAAGCAAATCATGGAACTCCATTGATTAACCCCTTCCAAAATGGTATACTGCACATTTCACAGGGCTTTTGTAAGGGGAGGGCTTTGTAAACCCGACAACCTATGGAGATGAGAGCTATTATCTTTCTTATACCAAAGGGCTGGCAGGTGCTGGCTTAAATGTCACAAAATTAATTACAGCCATGGCCTTGACAATATCTTAAGATGCCTTCCCTGTTCTCTCTGGGGTGCTTGTGTCCTTCAGAGTTTGTAGGATCTTGACAAAGGAAGAAGAAATCAAATAGACAAGCTAGAGACTATGAGGGAAATAGAACTGTCACCAGCTGGACAGTCAGGAAGACCTAGGTCTAAATTCTGTCTTATACACTTACTTATTAGCTGTATGATATCATTATTATTCACGAGAGGGGAATCACAATTTCTGGAAATATAATGGAAAGAAAAGGTTAAGGGCAATTTTTTTAAAAAATGGATTGCCAACCCTTAGGTGCTAATGAAAACTTGGCAATGAAGACGCTGGATTTATAATGAGAAAAAAATCAAGCTATGAGAAGAGTAATTACCCAACTGACTGATATGAGAAAACTCCAGCAATGCACTGTATTTAGTTTCTCAAGGTAGTAAAAGCAGAAATCAGTAAGTGTTTTCACCTGGGTGCAATAATAATAGATTGTATATACATAGAGCACTTTTAAATTTGATTCTCTAGAGAACTGTGTTCAGAACTAGCCATCATGGTTTAAGAAAGGTATTGATAAGCAAAAACAAAAATAAAAGGATTTGGGGACAGCTAGGTAGTACAATGGTTAGAGCACCAGGGCTTAGGTCCGTCGGGAGAACCCTGGTTCATATTTGGCCTCAGACACTACCTAACTTTGTGACCCCAGGCAAGTCACTTAATCCTGTTTGCCTAACCCTTGCTTTTTTGTATTAAGAGTTGTCACTAAGATAGAAAGTAAGGGTTTAAAAAAAGAACTGAAAGGCATGCACTGGTAGGACAGTGGATAGAACAATGGACTTGGCCTCAGGGAGATCTGTTTTTGAATCCTGGCTCACATTCTGAGCACACTTATTTTTCATGCTCAGTTCCCTCATCTAGAAAATGGGCTGTTTTGAGAATCAAATGAAATGATATTTGTAAAGTATTTTGCAAACCTTATAGAACATATAAGTGTTAGATGCTATTTTCACTAGTCTTCCTTTACCTGTGTCTAGTGGCTCAGTGAAAATTTGCTTGAATAAGTCTTTTATTAGCTGTGTGACTTTAAACAAGTTATTTCCCTGCTTGGCTTCAGTTTTTTTCTTTGTCAAATATGGAGGAGGGAAGATCTGTGAGTCCACTTCCCAGCTCACATATAGCATGTCCCAGGGATGCCAGGGGAGTATATGTAACATTTCCCCCCTTGATCAAATGGGGTTTAGAGAACTATGTGCCAGGCATTTTACAAATACTATCTCATTTGATCATTTCAATAACCCTGGGAGGTAGGTACTGTTATTTTATCTATTTTACAGTTGAAAAAACTGAGGTAGATAGAGATTAAATGACTAGTCTAGGGCCACACAACTAGTAAATGTCTAAGGTCCAATAGAACTTAGGTCTCCCTGACTCCCAACTGATGAACTACTGTTCCACCCAGATGCTTTAACAGAGTGAAAAACACAGCCCATTTATAGGAAGCTGAGTATGCCTATGGTGTACAGTTTTTGCCTTTTTTGTATCCAACATGCTAATATCGAAGCTATCCTGCTTGTGAAGGCCAGCTACTTACCTTCTTTCTGTCCTCTTCTCTTTGCATTGGTTGAAGAGTCTTGACAACCTTCTTTTCTTACCTTTTTCATTTTTGATCATCTCACCTCAAGTTTCTACCTCCCCTTGAGGAAAAAACCCTTTTATTGACCATGAGAAGCCAAGGAAAACAAATCCCCAACTTCCCTACTTCCATTTTAAGGAGGAGGCTGAGGCTCAGGGCTGAAGTAACCTGAGTGGCTTCATTTAAGCCTTAATCCACTCTAAGGAGCTTCTCCTGTCTGTTCTGATCTCATGAGTTTTTGGAAGCAGAGACATTCTGCCTATCTGTCCCAGGAGGCTCTGTATGCTCATGGGGATGTTTCTAAGGTAGGATTTTTTTCCTTTTCCTTTTATTCCAAAATGAGTGCTGGGAAGATGAGAGGAGGGGGAAAGTAATGGGCCCAAGGGGATGCCTCCCCGTTGCCTATGCCTCATCCTAGCATAGGTTGTTGACAGTGAGGGTTTCTCTCTTCTCTTCTTTAATTCTGCATAATGGAGGCATGGGGCTTGGCTTCGGATTGACTCCATGGCACCCTATTCTTCTAGTCAATGGAACCTGCACCCATCCATAAACTACCAGATTTCTGATCTCTCAGTGACCCATGAGACAAAAAGCCTAGCAATCCAGGCATTAAAATACAGGACCATTTCTTGTAAACTAAGAAGCAAGTTATTAATCTATCTTGTCCTACTCTCCAAGCCAAGAGGCCGCTGTCACATTTTTTTCCTTCTCAGAAGTATTTTTGGGGGGCTGGCAGGTGTTGCTTTGAGTCACATGCAATGAGAGTGTTTGCTATTAATGCATTTTTCTTAATTGTACCCTAATTTTCTATTCTTGGTAAATTATCCCATTTTCACCACTACCAGGTGATATCACATAATTGATAATAATTGACAGCAAAATGGCTTGTTCTTTTGAGAAAGAAATTTGGAGGGGGATGGGGGTTTAGGAGCATAAATTTGAGTAGATTAAATCCAAAACAGGCTTTAAAAGCATGGAATTAGTTTGGGCTTCGGTGGAGGGCAGGAGTGCGTGCGTGCGTGCGTGCGTGCGTGCGTGCGTGTGTGTGTGTGTGTGACAGAGATATACAGCTTTATGCTGAGGAGGGCATGGGTAATTGGAATCAACTTTGGATAAGTATTCAATCATCGTGGGGAAGAGTAGACCCAGGGATCACTCAAATTCCTTTGTTGCTTGGTGATCACCCATGGATTCATCAGTCCCCCTAGTTGTTTTTGTCTCTGTGCCCCTTTCATCTCATTGTGGAATGGTCCACTTCAGCCCATATTTTGCCACCACTCTTAATCACATTAAATCTCCAGCCCTAACCCCCAGCTAAGCTCTACCCTGAGTCAGTCTGGACCCTGTAGCCTAGCCTGGGCAAAGTCCTGCCTGAAGGTCAACCACTGAGTACTGTTCACTGACCACACCATAACCCAGCCAGTGGGGCCAGAGTTCTTCCCAGATTCTGCCCTGAAGCTCTCCCGGGGTCGGTCTGGTCAGGCCTCTGGGTGGCCCTCTTCTCAAGAGTTTGCAAGCAAATAAAAATATTTCAATTATTTTAAATAACTGCTTTTCAATTTAGTTGAAGGAAATATTAGATTTGGGGGAGAGGTTATCCAGCAGACCTCAAGGAGCTGTGTTTTCCTAGAGGTTTGTATGACCCAGAACTTTCTGGATTACAGGTGGAGGAAGGGGCTCATATGACTAGGAACTTTTTTCTTTGTTCCTTTTTTTAAACCCTTACTTTCTGTCATAAAAACAGCTCTAGGACAGAAGGGCAAAGGCTAGGCAAACTGGGTTAAGTGACTTGACCCAGGTCACACAGCTAGAAAGTGTCTGGGGCCCCCAACTCCAGGGCCAAGTAGTTGCCTTCTACCTGGTACTTTTCAGGCTCCAGGTGGAAGGAGGGGGTCATTAGTAGATCTGAAGGAGGGAGAGGTGAAAGGCTGGGTATGAGGAGGTGATCCATATCTGGGAAGGGGTGACTTCAGCAAAGAGGTGAGCCCAGTTGAAGCTGGGAGTATATCAGGGATGGCTAAGAGAGTGTAGAGAGAGAGGAGGAAAGAAAAAGCCAAAATCAAAGCCAAGGGAGAGAAAGGAGAGCAAAATGGCTGATTTTATTTTAAATCTATCCTGGCTGATTTTTAACACTGCAATACCATTTCAAAACATTAAATTTGTATTGGCATTGATGTATTTTGCTTGTATATTTTCTAAACTTCCCCTTGGGGTCTGTCATTCCTCCCTTCAGCCCCTCAGCTATTACTTATAATAATTTTTTTCCCAAACCCTTGCCAATACTGAGTATTGGTTCTAAGGCACAAGAGCAGTAAGGGGTAGGCAAGTGAGGTTAAGTGACAAGCCCGGGGTCACATGGCTAGAAACAAATAATTTTTAAAAGAAAAAGAAGAGGAAAAAGTCAGCAAAACTGATCAACATACTTTAAAAAATTCTGACAATACATTCAAAGTTCTACACCTTGAAATTTCCCCCAAAGGAGAAAAAGAAAAAGCAGGATCTTCTCATTTCTCTCCAAAACTCTGGTTTTCTACTTGAGTCAGTTAGTTTCCAAGCTTCTGTGGTCACACCTACCAACCAAATTGACTTTCAGGAATATTGTTCCTGGGAATTTACCGAGTTTGCCCCAGAAATTTAGAAAACAGTTTATTTGTGGTTCCTCTCTGTTCTTTCCAGAGCCCAGTTTAGAGCCTAGTACAGGGTGGCCATTTCATGAACAAATGCATTGTCAAGTTGACAGCTAAATGGACCTTTCTCATTTTTTCTTTAAGCACACCTCCCCAGGCTTCCTCCCAGTAGGTACTTTATTTACATCTACAATAAGCCAATGCATGTGTAACCTCATTAATGTGGGCATTTCCTTCTGGGATACCCTACCCCTCTGTGTGATTCCAAAGTGGGGAATGAGCTCCCAGGAAGAGGACTTAGCCCTCAGCCCTGCTATTGATTGTCCTCTCTGGTTGATCTCGGCCACTTGCCAATGGGCCTGAGCTCGTTCATGTATGAAGTGAAAAGTTGGATTACATGGTCTCAGAAGTCCCAAGTTGCTCTAAATGTGTGAACCTATGATCATCCATGTCTTCTGATAATCTCACTCAAAGGGGCCACAGTCAGCTGATGACAATAGGATACCAATAGATCAGAGCTGACAAAGGGAAAGTTAAGGCTCTGAGGCGCACTGTGATATAATGGCAAAAGCCCTGAACATGAGGTTAAGGATCTTCTGGTTTTGAATTCTGATACTGCTTTTATTTACCTCTGTGGAATTGGGTGGGCAAATTCCCTCCTCTTGGGGCTTCAGTTTTTCCATTTGTCTATGGCTTATCTTACTTGGATGTACCTGTAAGGATGTTACAAAGAGGTTCAAGCTGAAGTAATCAAATCTGGGATTGGGACCAGAAAGTGTTGTCTTGGGAGTTTGGAGACCTGGGTTCAAATCCCAGATATGACACAATTATTAATTTAACAAACACTTGTCACCTACATATTCAACCATTTACTGTGTTAGCTTGGACAACTCTTTACTTTTCTGCCTGAGCCTCAGTTTCTTCATCTGTAAAATGAGGGGGTTGTATGACCTCTGAGGCCCCTTTAGGCTGTAAATTCTATGATTCATTCCACAGTAGCTTTTTGCAAGGTGATTAGGGTGTATGTGTGTGGGGAAGTAGCAACTGATGACCATCAGGTGGGCTTTTAGTATGGGGAACCAGGAGTCCACTAGACAAAGATAAGTAAAAATTGCAGTCCTGTTTGGGAGTACAGACAGCCTAGAACAAGGTACTGTTGGTAGATGGAAGGTGTTTTCTGGGCAAACATTATGAAAGTCACTTTGATAGGAAGGTAAAGAAAGGGCATGAAAGAAATGGGCTAAAAAGGCCAGAAAGGGAAGGGGAAAACATTATGAAAGGTTTTCAAAGATTATTATTGGCCACTAACACATTTCAAGAATAGGAACATGTTGACTGGGGAGGGAGGCAGGACATTCTAACTATGCAGAACAGGACGAATGAAGGCAGAAAAAATGTCAAGAGTGCTAGGAAGTTTTTGCATACCATTTAAGAGTTGGAAGGAAAGCAACTAGTCAAACCCAAAATAGTCTGGCAGGGATGGCTCTAGCAGTTGGGGGGATGAGGAAAAGTCATCTAGTCCTAGTCATGCAGAAGGGGGTGCTTGAGGGCTCTGTCTTAAAAGGGTAGAGGTAGAGAGGAAGTGCATTTCAGGCCTGGGGGCCAGCCAGTGCAAAGGCAGGATGAGATGAGTGTCCTAATGAAGAATGAAGAGAAGGCCACTTTGGATAGATTTGCTGAATGCACAGGAGAGGAAGTAACCTTTAATGATACCACAAAGGCAGATTATCAGGTGGGGGGGGGAGGGGACTTTAATGGCCCCAACAGAAGAGTTTTATATTTTCTCCTTGAGGCAACTGGAAGCCAGAGAGAGATTTGATTTGAGTAGGAAAGTCACCTGGTCAGATTTCCCTTTAAGGAACATTATTTTGGATTAAAATGGACTGAAGTAGGGAGAGACTATTCAGGGAGCTGTGATAAGGGCTAAGAGGGAATGATGACCTGAACTAGGATGGTGACAATAAGTGGAGAAGGGCTACGACGTAAGAGACCTAATAGAGGTAGGTAAATCAGCCAGACCTCTTTATTTGATGAAGGAGGAAACTGAGGCTGAGAAGGGAAATGACCTAAGTTCACATAGGCAGTAGATAGCAAAACTGAGATTCATACACATGCTCTAAAAAAGCCTTTTTGAACTTTTCCAAATCACCTAAAGGGTTTTGATGAAGAGCTTTTTAAACAGTATATGGAAACGTGAATTTTTATTCTAACCACACACAAAGCCTCTATTTACTTGGAAACGAGAGCGAAACTACAATACCCAGAACGCCTTATGACCCTCGGGTCTCTCCGTAGGGAAGTGGACTCCATCTCCCGAAATCCTCCCTGCTTAGTGCCTCTCCGCCAATCCCCAGGCCAGATGTGCTCCAAAAGCTCTGCCTCTCACGCCCCGGAGAACTACACTTCCCAGGGGGCGGCGGCGAAGAGCCTAGGCTTCCCTAGTGACCAGCGGCCAATGGCAGAAGGAGAAGCGGCTGGCGGGCCCGTGGAGGCGGCGGCAACGGCCGGGGCCAGGCCGAACTCCAGAGCCTGGAGTGGCTCGAGGCGAGCCCGAGGCTTCGGGCGGCCGCCGGTAGGGTCAGAACGTCGGGTCCGAAGGTTGCCTACCAACCATCGGGCCTACTCTGGTAGCCGCAGACGTACAAGGACTATCTCTTCGAAAGCTGTGCAGTGCTGGAGGTCAGTCAGGGGACTGAGGGAGGGGCTTGGGAACCGCGGGGCCAAGTGGGAAGAGCTTCTGTGCCTTTCCCCGCCCCTTATTGCTCCGCCCCCTTCTCGCACCGCGGGAACTGAGGGAAGTGCTGTGCTGCCCCGCCCTCCTTTGCTCACGTGCTCAAAAACCGGAGACTCAGCTGAGGAACCTCAGAATTGGTGACTAGTCACCTGCTATTCCAGTCAGGACCCGAAGGCCCCAGAGAGCAAGGCACTTCCTCAAATCACACAGCTACGTCTAGGGACTGAGGCTTTCAATTCCAGTCCCACAGTTGGCTCCAAACTTTTTGCCCCTCAGTACCCTCTTCCTTGGTGGTACCTGGAAGTTCTGTTAGTCCCTAATACTGCTTGCTTCACCTCTCCTTCCCTCCCTCCCGCCACTTGTAGCCCAGCCTCGGACCACCCTCATTCCTCAGCCTATGCTGTACCAAGCTTCAAGTTACTCTTCCTTCTTAAAGTGTTCAGTATGTGACTTAGTTTCCCACTTCATCTCATCCACCTTGGACTCCTATTAAAGAACTTGAATCATTGGTTTCAGTGTCCTTTCCAAGCCACCCTAAGTTTCCTTTCCTTTAACATGCCCACATCTCATGACCTCTATTCTTACTCCACTTCAATTATTTGCAGGGTTGGACACATGTAAATCTCAGTGACCTCCATTATTCTGAATTCTTCTTGGTGAGCATATCCTTTAGTCTTCCTGTTTCTCCCTCTAACTCACTTCAAAGCCCAAGCCTATTCTTTATAGTCACTGGGCCATCTGGTCCCTTTATTCTTTCCTCCAGGGCATCACCTTTGCCCTTGTCTCATTTTCTTCTGTTCAAAGTCCCAACCCTTGACCCTGTGTTTAGTTGACTAGGCCCAATATATATTAACAGGCCATTGAAGTGCCTCCTGCTCCCAAATTCTGTGAATTCCAGGTTCCCTTGCCCAGTAATATTCATCTACATTTTTCTTACTTTTTACCTTCTGTTCTCTTCACATTCATTAGCAATTACACCCCACCATTCAACTGAAACTGCTCTCTTCATGGTTACTGACTGTATCTTAACTGATAAATCTAGTTTCTCAGTCCTTTTCCTTCTTGATCTCCCACACTGGGGAGACCTCTTCCTCCCCCTACTCCTTTCTGGTCTTACATTACTCCTGGACTTTCCTGGTTTTCCCCCTCCATTTCTAACTTCTTTCTCAGTCTCCTTAGCTGGCCCATTATCTATCTATCTCCCATCCCATAATTGGAGGGATTTGTCAAAATACTGTCATGGGCTTCCTTCTCATCTTTCACTATGTCCCCTCACTTGGTGTTTCCATAAACTCCCATGGGTTCAATTATTTCTATGCAGATGACTCCCACCTCTCAATGTCCATTTCTTTCCTGAAGCCCAGTCATCTATTACCTAGAAACTCCATAGGTATCTCAAATTCAACATATTTAATGCAGGACTCATTATCTTGTGCCCCACCCCCACTCACTAGTCACCCCTCCTCCAGATTTCTCTTTTTCTGGAGAGGGCATAACCATCCTATTGGGTACCCAGATTTATAACCTTGAAGTTGGCTGGGATTTCTTCCCTCACACTTGATATCCTCTCAATTACAAAACCTTTCTTGTGGATTCTACTTCTATAACGTCTAACCTTCTAATTACATTGCAATTCTTGTGGGCTTGGCCCTCATTATTTCTCATCTGGGCTCTTGTACTAGCCTTCTAATTGGTCTCCCTACCACAAATCCAGCCCCTCCTCAACTTACCTTTCTTAGAACCGTAAACATCCTGTTCCTAGGGCACAAGGAGGGCCAGGATACTTCTCCATCAAAAACCAAATAAAAAATAAAAAACCAATAAAAAATTGACTTGCTTTCTTGTTGCTTCTGGAATAAAATTTAAATTCTTCCACCCAATACCTGAGTTTTTGAGTGTGGTCCCAGCTTAACATCTCAGACTTGTTTTATATTACTCCCATTCATGTAGAGTTGCTGGAAATCAACATCCCGTTCCCCAAACTCTAAGCATACCCTCCACAACTTGTTCTTTGCTCCCAGAATGTATTGCTTCCTCATCCTTTCTTCTTAGAATCTCCAACTTTCTTCTGGGGTTTGCTTTCATATCACCTCCAGCATGAAGTACTTCATATATTCTTATATACATACACTCACATATACCTTTCATAACCCCTATTTATTTATCAAGTCACCTTCCTGTTTACTTGTCTATATTATAAAGCTAGCTCCCTTCCCTCCTCTCACCTAGTAGAATGTAAGGGTTTGCAAAGTGCTTTTGTTGACTTGTACAGGATCATACAGTTTACAAGTCAGTTAACAAACATTTATTAAGCACCTAATAATCAATAACATGGAATTCATAATAGTACCTTCTCCTTAGGTCTATCGTGAGGATCAAAGGAAATAATATCTATAAAGCACATAGCAAACCCTAAACTGTTACCAAATATTAAGTTCTTATTTCTTTTGCTCTGCTTTTCTCTTTTAGTCTTGAGTATACATGGGGGTCAGACACATCCTTTCTGCTTGTCTCTTTCTTTCCCCAGTCCCCCCCCCCCCCGCAAGGAGGGGTGGGTAAATAAAAGAAAAAGAGAGAGACAATCAAAGACATTTTTTCATTGGTCCTATGGTGCCAAGGCAGATTGGATAGTTTGGAGCCCTTGTACTCCAGGGTTTGCTGCCCAAGATAGAAATCATTGCTAGAAGCTTATGTATAGAGGATCTCCCAATAGCACATAAAAGTGAATGTCTAGGCAGGCAACTTTAAGCATTGATATTTGCAGACATGTGTTTTTACACACATATGCATGATATTTAAGGTAAATGCATTTTGTTCTTAGCTTTGAATCATCACCCTCCTACAATGTTAGAGGTAGAAGGGACCTTATATCAACCAGGAGATCTGTAGATAGGAAGCAACTTTCTCATGGTCACATAGCAAGGTAAAGATCAAAGTGAGGCTCCAATATCGATCTGGGGACCCCTGGGATCTAGTCCTCTTCTCACTGGGTATATGGGATGTTCAAGGAAGACTAAAACCTCAGGCATGAAGGCTTGCTGAGCTGTTTTTTTTTCTAAACCCTTACCTTCCATCTTGGAGTCAGTACCGTGTATTGGCTCCAAGGCAGAAGAGTGGTAAGGGTAGGCAATGGGGGTCAAGTGACTTGCCCAGGGTCACACAGCTGGGAAGTGTCTGAGGCCGGATTTGAACCCAGGACCTCCCGTCTCTAGGCCTGGCTCTCAATCCACTGAGCTACCCAGCTGCCCCCTTGCTGAGCTGTTTTTAGAGTTGCTCATCCCACTTGGGTGTCCACCTTTCACTCAACTCTCACCTGTGACTCCAAGAAGCTGTAGCATACTCATTTCTTCTGAGCTTCTGGCTATGACAAGGTTAGAGGAGAGAAGAAGAGACTCTCCTGAAATGGGAGAGTCCTATTTTTCTTTTCTTGTTGAGTCCCCTGTGTTGCCATGTGCTTGCTCTAAGATAGCTCCCAAATGACAGTTGTGGCTTGCCTATGCTCCTGCTTAAACTGAACTGTAACTAT
Source organism: Gracilinanus agilis (assembly GCF_016433145.1). Lineage (NCBI taxonomy): Eukaryota > Metazoa > Chordata > Mammalia > Didelphimorphia > Didelphidae > Gracilinanus > Gracilinanus agilis. The sequence goes on along the minus strand of NC_058136.1, from coordinate 14,384,770 downwards.
GTTCAAGACAAATTCATTTCAATTTAGAAAATCTTGCATGTTTTGTGGGCCACATCTCAGAAGGTTTGGAGTCCTGGCAGCAGTATTGTCTTTGCATGTGGAAATCTTGCCTATCCTTTAAGGCCCAACTTTCTCTTCTCTCTTTGCAGGACAAAAAGTCCTGGCATTGGAACCAAACAACTTGGCTTTAAGCCCAAACTCTGCTCCTTAGTTCTTGTGTTACTTTGGGAAAGTCATTTAATGTCCTTTGGCCTCAATTTCTTTCATTGTCAAAAGAGAGAATTCAAAGGGACTTGGGAGGTGTTCTAACTTGAAATACATCATCCTTCCCTAGAAGTGATCTCTCCCACTCTAGTGGGACCTCTTCTATGCTCCATAATCAAAAGCAGACTATTACTTGGGTATAAGTGTCCTCTCAATTCCCAATAGACTATCACTTCCTTGAAAGCAGCATACCAGAAAGCAAGCCACCTGAATCCAAAGCCTAGCTGGTTCACCTTAACCTCTCTGAGACTCAGTTTCCTCCTCTAAAAAATGAGGTATATCTGGTGGAGCCATGTCATAAGAGTAAAAGGAAATGAGAAATATGTACAAATGCCACAGAGATGGACATGAAGGGGAAGCACTGGCAGCAATCAGACCAGTAACAGTGTAGCAGCGGGCAGGGTAGTATACCCGAGGAGCTTGAAGGTCCCAGGCAGAAAGTCTCAGTTTAGGAACTGAGGCTGCAAAGAGAAAAGAAGACCCTGACCTCTATTTTAAAAAAATTTATTGTACATCAAAAGATAGCCCAAAATGAATAACATTATAACAACTGTAAGCAGAGACTCAAAGAAAAAAATGGACTTTCCATAAATATATTAACATCTGGTAAAAATGAACAAGAAATTTTTAAAAATCTAATCAAAGAGAAGAAATAATTGGAAGGATAGATAGCTTTGAAGAGAAGTCCATGAAAACTAGAATAGACAAAATAGAAAATGATTCTGAGACAGTAAAAAAAAGCTAGAAAACACATTAAGGAGAGATCATTTAAGAATTACTGGTATCCCTTGAAAACCACGACTTTTTTTTAAACTCTTACTTTCTGTCTTAGTGACAGCTCTTAAGACAGAAGGGCAAGGACTAGGCAGTTGGGGTTAAATGACTTGCCCAGAGTCACACAGTTAGGAAGTCTCTGAGGCCGAATTTGAACCCAAATCCTCCCAACTCCAGGCCTGGTGTTCTAACCACTCTGCTACCTAGCTGCCCCTGTGATTTTTTTTATTTTCTATCATTTTAATTTTTAAAATTATACATAGAAACAATTTTTTTACTATTCTTTTCTGCCATTTTGCGATTCAGAGACTCTCCCTCCCCACTGTGGTAAATAATATGTTATAGGTTGTATCAGTGCCTTCATACAATACATATTTCCAAATTTCCAATGCTGTGATAGACCAGGACTTTTTAAAAGCCTGAACCAGAGGGCAAATGAAGGTAGAAAGTATCCACCAATCACTTCACAAAAGGACCCTCAAAAGGAAAAGGCTCTAGCATATCCTGTCAAAAATCTAGATAAGAAAAATAAAAAATGCTGTAGATCTCCAGAAAGAAGCAGTGTAGATACCTACAACAATTAGGAGCACCCAGGACCCCTGGCAGCTTCTTCTCCAAAGGAGGACAGGGTGGGTGAGGGTGCAGAATGGAATAGCAGTTCATTTAGAAAGATTAAACTCAACAGAAAAGCAAGAATGGGAATGGTGGTCAAGAAGAAAGGTAATACTGGGGATGATCTAGTTAGTTTTACAATAAAAACAAATGTACTTATCCTTAAAAAGGGGAGCAGTGTTAAAAGGAAAGAAAAAAGAAAAATAATTAGAATCTAGGGAGAGTTCTTATCAATTGGGAAATGGCTGAGCACATTGGGTTATTTGACTATAAAGCAATATTACTGTGCTATAAGAAATGATGAAAGAGAATTTAAAGGAATCTTGGGAAGTAGGAAGAGATGAAGAATGAAATGGGCAGGACCAGGAGAACAATTTATACAATGACAACAACACTGGAAAGAAAAATGACTTCAAAATACTTAAGAACTCTGTTCAACCATGTTTTCAGAAGACCTAGGATGAAGCATGTCATTCAGATCCTGACAGAGAGGTAATAGACAAAATATTCAGAAAGAATGATCCATTTGTGGACTGTGTGGCCTCATTTTTCTTGATCATGTTCATTTGCTCCAAGGCTTTTTTCCCCTTTATTTCCTCTCAGTTTTTAATTATCAAGGGAAGTGGGCTAAGTGGGGGTAGTTAGGAATAATGTTGCTAAGAAAAAAAGAGGGCCATTGAAAGATTTTTTTAAATCCATAGGAGACCTCAAAGAGCTGGGAGAAAAGATGCCCATATGTACAAAAATACTTATAGCAACTTTTTTTGTGGTGGTAACAAAGAATTGGAAACTGAAGAGGTATCCATCATTTGGGGAATTGCTAAACAAGTTATGGCATATAAATGTGATAGAATACTATTGCGCTTTAAGAAATGAAAGGGATGGTTTTGGAGTAACTTGTGAAAACATATATGAACTGATGTAGAGTGAAGTGAGCAGAACCCGAAGAAATGGTGTCTATAAAAACAGTAATGTTAAAACAGACAACTTTGATAGACTTAAAAAGCTGGAGCAGGCAGATACTAATTAATCAAAAAAAAACCCAAATTCAGTTTTAAAAAGAATGCAAAAAATGCACAGATGAGAAAAAAGTTAGAAGAAAACATAGATGAGAATGATTGTTTTGAAAATAGCATATGGAATTAACTCTATTTTTTAAACAAAAGAAAGAAGTGTGAAGTGGTTTCAAGTAAAATCCTGCTATCTTCTGTGTTTAGGAAATGCTAACTTTTGATATGTTTTCATTCAGATTTTTTCAGAAATAAGTTCTGTTTTGGATGTTCAATTTGAGATATTTATGGGATGTCCTGCTGGAGACACAAATATAGACATATGTTATTTGCATGATCAGTTACTTGCAGGCCAGTTGAATCAATGGGAGTTGATGTCCTGGGCATTAATACAGAGAAGAAAATCTAACCAAAAGGCCTGGGTTTCACTGAAGAAGGTGGGGTCAGCCAGATAGAAGGAGAAGCAAGAAAGTAATGTCTAGTAAAGTCTTAGAGAAGAAATTGAAATGTTCCAGAGAGGTCAGAGATGATGCAGATTGAGTAAAGACTGCCAGATATAGCCATCAAGAGATCTCTGGTAATTTGGAAAAGAGTTATTTCAATTGAGTGAAGTTTCAAGCCAGATTCCAAGGACTCGAGAACTGAGTGGGAAGACAGAAAGTAGAAGTAAAGTGAACAAATAAATTTTTCTAGGTGCTTGGAAGGGAAAATGGACAGAAGAAAAGGTAGCTTAAGGGGATGATAGGATCCTGGGGAACTTTTTAAAAAATTATATTTTAATTTTAATTTTGAATATTTCCCCATAGTTACATGTTTCATGTTCTTTCCCTCTCCCCAAGCCCCCTAACCCTCCTTAGCTGATGCACAATTCCACTGGGTTTTACATGTATCATTGATTAAGACCTAATTCCATATTATTGATAGTTGGACTAGAGTTATCGTTTAGTGTCTTCATCCCCAATAATATCCCCATCAGCCCGTGTGTTCAAACAGTTGTTTTTCCTCTGTGTTTCTCCTCCCACAATTCTTCCTCTGAATGTAGCTAGTTTTCTTTCTCATAAGTCCCTCAGCCTTGCTCTGGATTCTTGCATTGCTGCTAGTAGAGAAGTCTGTTATGCTTGATTGTACCACAGTGTATCAGCCTCTGTGTATAATGTTCTCCTGGTTCTGCTCTTTTCACTCTGCATCAATTCCTGGAGGTCATTCCAGTTCACATGGAATTCCTCCAGTTTATTATTCCTTTGAGCATAATAGTATTCCATCACCAGCATATACCACAATTTGTTGAGCCATTCCCCAATTGAAGGGCATTCCCTCATTTTCCAGTTTTTTGCCACCACAAAAAGCACAGTTATAAATATTTTCGTGCAAGTCTGTTTATCTATGATCTCTTTGGGGTACAAACCCAGCAATGGTATGGCTGGATCAAAGGGCAGGCAGTCTTTTAGAGCTCTTTGGGCATAGTTCCAAATTGCCAGCCAGAATGGTTGCATCAGTTCACAACTCCATCAGCAATGCATTAATGTCCCAATTTTGCCACATCCCCTCCAACATTCATTACTCTCCCCTTCTTTCATTTTAGCCAATCTGCTAGGTGTGAGATGATACCTCAGAGTTGTTTTGATTTGCATTTCTCTAATTATTAGAGATTTAGAACACTTTCTCATGTGCTTATTGATAGTTTTGATTTCTTTATCTGAGAATTGCCTATTCATGTCCCTTGCCCATTTATTGATTGAGGGATGGCTTGATTTTTTTGTACAATTGATTTAGCTCCTTGTATATTTGAGTAATTAGACCTTTGTCTGAGTCTTTTGTTATAAAGATTTTTTTGTCAATTTGTTGCTTCCCTTCTAATTTTGGTAGCATTGGTTTTGTCTGTACAAAACCTTTTTAGTTTAATGTAGTCTGGGGAACTTTTTTTAAGCATTTATTAATATTTATTTTTTTGAAAAGTCACCCCCCAACTTCCCCCTCCCCCCATGGCAGATGTGTATTTCCACTGGTTTTAACATGTGTCATTGATCAAGACCTATTTCCAAATTGTCAATAGTTGCATTGGTGTGGTAGTTTTGAGTCTACATCCCCAATCATGTCCACCTCAACCCATGTGTTCAAGCAGTTGTTTTTCTTCTGTTTCCACTCCTGTAGTTCTTCCTCTGAATGTGGGTAGTGTTCTTTTCCATAAATCCCTCAGAATTGTCCTGGCTCATTGCATTGCTGTTAGTGCAGAAGTCCATTACATTCTATTTTACCACAGTGTATCAGTCTCTGTGTACAATGTTCTTCTGGCTCTGCTCCTTTCGCTCTGCATCAATTCCTGGAGGTCTTTCCAGTTCACATGGAATTCCTTTAGTTTATTATTCCTTTGAGCACAATAGTATTCCATCACCAGCATATACCACAATTTGTTCAGCCATTCCCCAATTGAAGGGCATACTATTTTCCAGTTTTTTGCCACCACAAAAAGCACAGTTATAAATATTTTCGTACAAGTCTGTTTATCTATGATCTCTTTGGGGTACAAACCCAACAATGGTATGGCTGGATCAAAGAGCAGGCATTCTTTTATAGCCCTTTGAGCATAGTTCCAAATTGCCAGCCAGAATGGTTGCATCAGTTCACAACTCCACCAACAATGCATTAATGTCCCAGTTTTGCCACATCCCCTCCAGCATTCATTACTCTCCCCTTCTTTCATTTTAGCCAATCTGCTAGGTGTGAGGTGATACCTCAGAGTTGTTTTGATTTGCATTTCTCAAATTATTAGAGATTTAGAACACTTTCTCATGTGCTTATTGATATTTTTGATTTCTTTATCTGAGAATTGCCTATTCATGTCCCTTGCCCGTTTATTTGATTGAGGGATGGCTTGATTTTTTTGTACAATTGATTTAGCTCCTTGTATATTTGAATAATTAGACCTTTGTCTGAGTCTTTTGTTATAAAGATTTTTTCCCAATTTGTTGCTTCCCTTCTAATTTTGGTAGCATTGGTTTTGTCTGTACAAAACCTTTTTAGTCTAATATAGTCTGGGGAACTTTTAAGGATTGGAGACATCTGGATATATTTGTAGACTCTGGAGAAGGACTCGGCAAAAAGGGAAAAAGAAGCCTTGGCCCTGGCAAGTGATTCAAATGTAGAATTTAATACTGTTTTATCAATAGAAATGATATTAAATAAGACAAGGCCCTCTCTGAAGGACTACTATAGTGTTCCACCTTCCCTGCAGCTTAGATTCTGTGTGTCTTGCCCCTCCATAAGAGTATTATCCTTTTAAAGAAGAAACTGTCAAGTTTTTCTCTGTTTTCCTAGTGCTTAGCACATTATTGTTGTTTTGTTGTTCAGTTGTGTCCAACTCTAAGTCCCATGGACTTTTTTACATGGAGGTTTTATTGGCAAAGATACTGGAGTAGTTTGCCATTTTCTTCTCCAGCATGCCCCTATTTTACAGATGGGAAACTGAGGCAAATAAAGGTTAAGTGACTTACCTGGAGTCACACAGCTATTTAGTATCTGAGGTTGGATTTGAATTCTGATCTTTCTGACTCCAGGCCTGGTGCTCTATTACTGCACCCTGATTTGCACATAGTGCTTAATAAATGCTTTTTTGTTCATGTAGACTGAAGATGTGTGTGTGTTTGAGAGGAATGAATGATTGTAGATAGCAATCTATGGCAGGAGATGGGATCAGATGTACAAGTAGAGATGTTAGCTTTGATGAGGAGAAAGGTCACCACTTCTTCAGAAACTGGAGCAAAGGAGGAGAAAAGGAAGAATGGTCTTAGTCATTCAGCAAACATCTATAAACACTGTGGGCCATACAGAATCCCATCAGCAACAAAGGTACACTGAGGCAGAGCTCCAAGCACAGTCAGTTAATTAGGGAAAACAGTGGCTCCTAATAAATTGAATCCAAAATCTTCCTCACAGTCAAGGACCCCTTCTACTTGAGGGTTGCAAATGTTTATACAGAATGAGAAAATAAAAAATATAACGAGGTGGTACAATTTCTGATTGATTACTTCTAGAAATGGGGAACTCCTCTGACTAGCTAAGGGCAATTCCCACCAACCAAGACTATTTGGTCAGTTGGCCTTTTCACCGGTCATCAATTAGTAACATTCTGTCAAGAGTATTGGGGGGGAGCTTTCCTTAGGCCATAAAACTTTCCACAGGCCATGAGACCTTGTCAGCAAGGTCTTGGTCTTTCTGCAGGCCATCTGGCCATCTCAGGGGTTTGGTCAGCAACTTTCTGGGGTTTGAGAACACTGCGACCAGGGGCAAGGGGGCCCTTAGGAAGTTGTGGTTTTAAAACAAAAGTCACTTAGGAGTTACAGCAGCTATTCATAGAGTTGAGAGGTGTTGCTAAGGCACTTGAATCTTATTTCAAGCATCACATACTTAGAATTGTGGGGAGGATCAGTGTTAACACAGCAGCACGAATTAAAATAAATCCATATAATAGGTATACTTAATAAAGCATAAATCTATCTAATCAAGTGCAATTAATATAATCAATGATACATGAAAAGTATCACCAACACATAGGCTAATTCTAACCTACATAATTCTTATTTGTACAGCATTTACTAACATAATTAATCCAAACAATCCTATTTTGCTTAACTCACTAAATACAATCACTATACTCATTAAATCATAGTGAACTGTGTAAATACTGATGAAAATGAATAGGGCTATCAGAATTATTATTATTACTCTCAGAATTATTTTTTTAGTACCTACTATGTACCAGGCACTGTTCTTGCTGCTGGGGTTAAATATGCAAAGAATGGGACAATCCCCATTCATTAGGAGGTTACATTCTAGTTGTGGAAACAACAGGGACATGTATAAATATACACAGAAAAAATATAATTCTAAGGGTCTTTAAGATAGAGAACAGAGATAAGACAGAGCTTGTGATGAAAAAATTCCTTTTCTCAGTAAATTTCTTTTCTCAGTAAAGTATGAGGTGAGGTCCTCTAGATTGGAGGGTGGAGGATCAGGGGCTAGGCTAGTGTCAGAGGTTTGAAGAAAGAAGGCTTAGAACAACTGCTGAGATGCAGAAGATAGTATGGAGCATCAGTTTGGGAAGAGTAAGAGCATTGCCTTACTGCTCTGAAAGTTATAGGGGAAATATACACTAACTTTGCAGTCCGGAGACCTGGATTCAAATTCTACCTCTGAAATTTTCTGTGTGACTAGAGCAAGCCACTTTACTAAACTTCTGAGCCTGTTTCCTCTTTTGTTAAATAGGGGCACTAATTCATGCACTAAGGCCATTGTTTCTCTGGTGATTGTAGACCATTCACTAAACTTTAATAAAAATCATTTGTTTGTTACATTAAGGATCTCCTCCTTCCTCCCCTCCCAGCACTGCAGAAGGAATCATTTGACCAAAAAAATGTATATATAAAACTATGTCATGCATGTTTCTCCTTATCAGTTCTTTCTTTGGAAGTTTATTCCCCGTTATTCTTGGTAAAGCACTATTAACTTAGCCAGCTGGCCTTTTTTAAGCACTATGTGCTACGTACTGGGTTGAGAGCAAAAATAGAAAGGCAAAGACAGAATCCCTGCTCTCAAGGAGCTCACCATCTAATGGGGGATAAAGCATGAAAAGAATAGTGTGTATAAATGATATATAGATAATTGGTTTTCTTCAAAATTTAGAGTTACAAATTCTTGCCCTTTCCTCTCTCCCCCTACCCATTAAGAAGGGAAGCAATATATCTATTACATATATGAAGTTATACAAATTATTTACATACAGAAAAGACATATATATATATATATATATATATATATA
>NC_058136.1:14313400-14362504 GCF_016433145.1 Gracilinanus agilis | reverse complement strand
TGGGGGTCAAGTGACTTGCCCAGGGTCACACAGCTGGGAAGTGGCTGAGGCCGGGTTTGAACCTAGGACCTCCTGTCTCTAGGCCTGACTCTCACTCCACTGAGCTACCCAGCTGCCCCTGATTGTATATATATCTTGAATGTACTTCATTATTTTCATGTCTCTCCCTGCTCTCCCCCAGATTTGTAAGCTCCTTGAGGTCAGTGAATGTTTTCCTTTCTTTGTATCTCTAGCGTTTAGTATAGTCTCTGATACATAGTAGGTGCTTACCAAATGTTTGTTGATAGAGAAAATGAGGTTAAATAATAACTGTGTATTATCAATGATAGCTGCATTTCTTTGTAAAGATACTCAACTAAAGAAACTTTCTTTCACCTACTATTTGCATTATATTGTGCAAGTCCTTGGGGCTATAAAAATAAAAATGAGACTGTTCCTGCCCTCAAAGAGCTTACATTCTTAAAACAAATACAAAATTATCTGAGGTAGGAGGGAATACTAACCACCATTAGAAAGTTTTTGGAGGCAGCAGCAATTTGTTCATGCAAAATGAGTTGTTTTTAAGTTCCAAAATTTTTTTTAGTAGAAGATCCTTAATCTGGTATCAAAGATGACTATACAAATAAGGAAACCGCATTCCTTTGTAGCACTTTATGGTGGATGCTCCACTTGAGACCTATTATGATGCTCTTCTTGGCCTGGAGGTGACTGTGGTCTCCTTTAAGGCTTTGCAGGCTCTGGAGGGGCTTCCTAACTTGGAGTGGCTTTGCGTATAGGCCCGTTGATGGGACTCTGTTTGTTGTTCACTGAGGCCTAGCCCAGGCCCATGCAGCCCAGCCAAGTTGAGGTTTGGGGAGTCTATCAGGTTGTCTACAGGGTGATCAAGTTTTAAACAACTATAGCATCTCTCAAAGACATTCTTAAGTATAGTAATTGAGAAGTTGTGTGCTAGACCAGAGTTGGGAGTACAAGTCACATGATAAGAAAATGGGAGAGGTATAAGGCATCTCATAGATCATCTAGTGCCGCCTATAATCCTGAAGTAAGGGTACTGTGAATAGTATAGATCAGTGATGGGCAAACTATGGCTTGCAGGCCAGATGTGGCCCCCTGAAATGTTCTGTCTGGCCACACGACATTATTCCTAATCTGACGAATCCAGTGAGTAGGATACAATACAATGAAACTTGGAAAGAGTTGCCTTAGAAACAGACTGACAGATGAGCATTTCCTTTCCTTTGGCCCCCCTCTTTAAAAAGTTTGCCCATCACTGGATAGAACACTCATCAGCCAGATGATGGAAATCTCTTTGCAACTCCGATCTGTCTTTTGTTACTGCTTCTGCACTTTTGGACTAGACAACACAACCCATCCTCCTTCCACAAGTCAGAGACAGGGAAAAAGAAATAAGGCATGTGTTAATACTGGAGAATTAGGAAGAGAACCAGGAGAGAAGTGAGCAGGGATGGTCTGAGAACTCCCTGAAATGGTAGGCCTGGAGAAGCATCTTGAAGGGAGAAAGCAGGGCTAGAGGGGGAAGAGTCCAGAGAATTATGAGTGGAGCTAAGAGAGAATTGAGCATGGATGGCCTGGCTACAAATGTGATCAGCATGCAATTTACGCTCCTAAATCATTGGTGAAAAGGTCAAAGTGCGCAAGGTCAGGTGCAGATCCCTGGGGTCTTCCATTAGTGACCTTTGACCAAGTAGACATTGAATCATTAAGGGCCGACCTTTGAAGATCCTTGAAGTATTTATGCTTTACAAACCACTTTCTTCATAATATTCTATAAGGTAGGCAGTGAATACATTAATTCCATTTTACAGAGGAGGAAACTGAGGCTAAGAAACCCAAAGTTACTTATTTAGTCACACAGATAGTTAAGTAATAGTCAGCATTCAAACCTGACTCCAAACTAGTACCCTTCCTGCTATATTGTGCTGCCTTCCTCCCCTACCACCCTCCTTTCCCTCTCCCTCCTTTCCCCTCTCCCCCTCCTCTCCTTTTTCTTCTTCCCCTTCCCTCCACTCTGTCTCTCTGTTTCTTTCTCTCTAAATGTGAGATATGAGTTATAGGGATATTATTATCTTCTCTGACCAGGGGAAAACCAAAACCAAGCACTGCCATTCTATCAAAAACCACACCCATAACAGACAGGCCAGTCATAGAATAGAGGCTTTCCCTAACTGTAAAGTGTATAAAGTTTTCAGTGATTTTCCTCTATGGAGGCAGCAATGAGCCCCCCAACTCCTGGGTTTGTCAGTAAGTGAGCGATCTATTTCTCTCTTTTCCAACAGTGTGGGAGCAAGGGTTCTGTCTTGCTCGCCACTGCTGGGCCCTGTGTGAGCCAGAGAGTTATGATGGTGTCACCTTTTCCAGGGTTTCTGTCTGTCTCTTGCTACAGAGATTTGGCAGACCCCTCAGCTCAATGTGATGGCTCTTAAATCTTCCTCCAGCTGGGCTGGGGTATTATATTTATATGTATCAAAAAAAGAAATGAAGTGTTTACTAGTGGAGGTGTTTAGAAGATCAAAACAGACTAGGCTGAGCCCTCCCCCCACAACCCTTACCTCCACTTTACCTCTCTCCATCAGGCCAGTCTAAGTGTTGACTTTGCAGGAGTGGCTGTGGATCCTATGCCTAGAATTTTCCCCCCATATTGGCTGCTTGTTTCCTTTTTTGTCTGTCAAAAATGGGAGGTTCTATTAGATTATTTACTTATATGTTGTACAAATGCATGGTAGAGGTGGAAGTGTAACTATTTTAGCAACTGAGAGGAAAAATTCCCACACACAGAGCTATCTTATTGAGGTGAAAAGAGAGCCCTCTTGAAGGGTTGAAGGCAGAGGACCTGGGTTCACATTTTTGCTCTTTGTGATCCTGGGAATTCACTTTAGTTTTCTGTTTTTCACTTCCTCTAGAAAATGAGGAGGGTCAGACTCTGCTGAGGAGCCTCATCACCCTCAATCTTTGATCCTGACAAGTTTGGGGGAACCCCTCGCTCACTTTCCTGTGTAGAGCTAATGGCCTGGGTTGGAAGTAACAGAGAAGAATTGGAAAACTCCATGGAGAATTTGGGGAAAATAAGCTTATTTCTCTAGTAACCTTAAAAAGATGAGGGTGGAAGAGAAGGTCCCACTGAGTACTCCTTTCCTTCTCTCCATTTGCTCCTTTCCTCTTCAGGCAATCAGTAAGTTCCCCTGGAGCCTTTTTTGTCCTGTGCGCAGTTCCCTGTACAATAAGAGGGATTATGTTGCCTCTGAGATTATAAGCTTCTTGAAAACAGGGGCTTTTTGCATCTTTGAATCCCCATGGCCAAGCACAGGGCCTGACCTGTGTGGGTGAAAGGATCCTTGTTCAGGCCCACGTTAGATCAGAAGGCCTCCCAAAGTCCTTTTTGTGGGAGATTCTGGGGAACATGTAGGTGATGAATAAATGTCAAGTCAAATAGGCATCCCAGTTTGACTTCTTAGCATGCCTCTCTGAATGCTGAGGGTTCCAGATATTCAAGGTCACCATGGGAGTCAGCCTCGATATCCTTCAGCTAAGACCCTGCCTTCTAATTTAAGGTGTCTTTGGGGAAGCTTCAGACCTCATCTAAAGTTTGGAATGATGAACAGAAGGACTCTTGTCCTGCTTTTTTCCCCTCTTCAGTTTTCTTCCTTTCTTCCTTTCTTTATGGGTTACTTGGATCAATTTAATCCATTCTGAACTCCTTTGCATATTGCACAGCCAAGTACGAGCTCTCAAATCCCGAGCAGGAGCTGAGCCTTTGACAGACCTGACAAAGCTCATGTTTCCAGAGACAGGATGGAGAATATATTTATTGTTCACTTCAGCAGGGCTTCTGTTGAAGCCAGTGTTGGTCAGCTCCCTTTGGGTGGTAGGAGCAGGGATTGGGGGGAGGGAAGCACGGACTGAGGAAATGTGATGGGTGTCATGTTTTTAGGGGAGGCTGGATTCAGCATTGGAAATTCCAAAAGGCCTAGGAAATAAATAAAGCTAGGAAATCAAGAAGAAAATGTATATATAGATATAAAATAGGATGGTTAGAGTTGTTTGAGGCTTAGTATGTATGTGTGTATCCACTGTCCATCAGAAACATTCGACTTAAATACTTAGCATGTGGTGTAGTGAAAAGAGCATTAGATTTGGAATCCTGGCTCTCCATGCTCCAGGCCCAGCTGCCCCACTTGACCAGCTGTGACAAGTTACTCTCCCTCCCTGCGCTAGGGTTTTCTCATTAGTAAAATGAGGGTGTTGGACCAAATGACTTTCAAACTCCTAACATTTTATGATTAAGTTTGTCCCACTCCCTTTCAAAATCTTTTTTTACTCCCTGGATAAATCCACGAGCTTGGCATTCAAGGCCCTTTACAGCCTAGTCCTTAATCTCCATTTCCATTCTTCTCCTCCACAAATCCACTGCTTCAATTTTCATAAGACCTTTAGTCAACAAGTATTTATTAGCCTTTACTACATACCAGGTACTGTGCTAATAAGTGCTGAGGATACAAAGAAAGCAGAAAATCCTGGGGTCAGGAAAACCCAGGTTCAAATCTAGCCTCAGACTCTCTTGGTAAGCTGTGTGACCCTGAGCAAGTTACTTCACTTCTGCCTATAGGAGAAGTCAAGGAGGACATGGAGATTTTGAATCCAGATGATCCAAGAAAGAAATTGGGAAATGGGTTTGAGGAAAGGACAATGAGTTCTGCTTTGGCCTTGATGACTATTTGGTGGGAAATGCCTGATAGGCATTTGGTGATGTAGGCCTGGAGCCTATCTCAAGATGGAGTCAGTCTAAGGGAGTAAGTCCCAGCATGGCAGGGGCAGCCTTCTGGGCCCTCATAATCCCTCTAATACTTATACAGTCTGGACCACACCTCCGATGGGAGGTAAGCTTTTTGTTTGATCCTTCTTAACCACTCCCAACCCAGCTCTTTGCTGGAAATGGAGGCCCAAAGGCCAGCTTTGGGGGATGGGGGTTTGATAAAGGGCAGAGGAAAAAGGGGAGGGAAGGCCAGGCAGAGCATTTTGCTCTTTGAATTCAAGGGAACCATCCAATTTCTGTGTGTTTGCTCTGTGGTTAAGCTCCTGTTCTATGTGTGTCTTGGATCTGTTTGGACAAAGAACACATGTGTCTTTGATTAACCTTTGGTTTGCTCCTTTGCTGCACTGAGCACAGTGCCCAGTCCACAAACACTGCTTAATGGTGAGAAGCAGAGCTCAGGCTGGGCAGCAGCAGAGGCAGGGGACTTTGGGAGGGAAAGCTCAAAGGGAGAGCCCCAGTGAAATAAGGATAGGTAAAACTTGGGCCCTTGGTGCTGCCATGATTATTGCTGTATGCTTTTGCCCATACATGCAGTAGGCCAGGCTTTGGGATGGCAGGGGTTGGGGCTGCTTAGCAGAGTACATGACAAGGCATCTTGCTCTTACCAGACACCAGCAATTAATATGTCCAGGCAGCAGCGGGTTGCCTCATGAATATGTTAATGTACCACATGACAGCTGTCTAATCTTGAGGGGATGGGAAAGGTCCACACCCCCCCCCCAAAAAAAAAAACCATTGCCTGGCTAGCTCTGGAGAAGCAGTGAGGCATAGTGAGAAAAGGGTTAGACTGGAATTCAGGCAACTTGGGTTCGAGGCCCAGCTCCACTGCTTACCAACTGTGTGACTGTGGGCTCCTCTCTGAGCCTCAGTTTACTGTCTTTTTAGATGAGAATAGTCATTTGGAACATTGCCTACTTTTTGGTTTATTATTGGGAAGACACTTAGTGAGCTTTAGGAAAGAAAGGCAATGATGGCTGTTCCTGGTGCCGCTCCTGTAACACTTGTCCAACAACAGACCAAAGAGCACCAGCACCTCCCAAATCCAAGGCTCCTTTTTCCTCCATACTAAATTTAGGGACTTTTCCCCATTGCCCCTGGACAGATGGAAGCCAGGTAGTGTTTTTATTTTATTTAAAATTTTTTTAATTTGTTTTTTAAATATTTTTTAATTAAATTAATTTTTAATTAAATATTTTTCCATGTTTACATGATTCATTTTTTTCCCTCCCCTCTCCCCTCCCCCTCCCCTCCCCAGCCAACAAGCAATTACACTGGGAATATACAAATGTTATCACTTGATACCAGGTAGTGTTTTTAAAGGGCAACAAGGAAAAGAATCTGGATAGGGAGTGGACTTTGGAGTCCACTGATAAGGGAAGTTCCAGATGAGAGAATCCCTTCTAATAGTGCAGGTTGGCACCTTCTCTGCAGCTAAGGCTGCCAGACTCAGAAAATTGCCTCTGAAGTCCTGAGAGATGGAAGAATTCACCTACAGTCACCCCGATGTGGTAAAGGCAGGTCTTCAGGCTGACTCTCTGGTCAGCTCTGGTTCTGCTGACAGGAAAGGCAATATGAGCTCTGTGGACCACAGTTCAGGCAGTATATGTGATGTGTGGACATAGATGTTTCCAGGTTACCTCCTCCAGGGCAGGAACTGTTTGGGCCTTTCTTTGTGTCTCCAGCCCTGAACATGGTTCCTGGCACTTAGTAGGACCTTTAGAAATGCTTATTGAGTTGACTCCTATTTGCTCATCCTCATCCTCTTTATCTCTTGGCTCCTTGTCCTTGCATTGACTGTCCCCCTTATATGAAATACTTTCCTTCCTCACCCAAGGCTCTTAGTTGCCCTGGCTACCTTTAAAAATCATCTTCTCCAGGATGCCTTTCCCTGGTCCCCCAGCTGCTAGTTCCTTCTCAAAGATCTCTTTCCATCTCTTCTTCATTCTATCTTATCTGCACCTCTTTATCTCCATGCTGGCTCCCCCATTAGAGCATGAGCTCTTTGTTTCCCCAGAGTTTAGCGTGTTGCTGCCTGGCACATAGTAAATGCCAACTGACTGATTAAGCCCTTGGCCTTGAGACTGCTGTTGTCTTTGAATGACCCACTATTGGACAGAGTGGTCAGATATATAAGTTAGTCATTGTCCTTTGTTCATACTCAAAAGAACTATCATCTCCTGGATGTTGGTGTTTCCTTATATAAACCTGGGGGCTGATGGGCCAGTTCCCAGAGTACCGAACTTGGTGGCAGGTCTTCTTAACTGCAGGCCCTGTGCTCTATCCATTGAGCCACCTCACTGCCTCCTACACCTATGTGATATAGTATCCCAAAAAGCTAAGGTAATGTTAGACTACATCTAGATCTCGAATGAAGGAAATGATCATTAGACCATGAACTCTTCAAGAGTCCTTTGTCTTTCTTTGTATCCGTAGTGCCTCTCTGGGCCTTAGTGTCCTATCTCTAAACTGGAGGTTATAATAGTAGTTGTAGTGCCAACTTTCCTTTCTGCTTTTGAGGCTCCAAGGAGCCATCATGTAGCATGCCTTCTGTATTTTGTGAAACACCACAAAAATGTCAGTTTTTGTCAGTTTTATTGGAGTATTATTAGAGATCACCCTGGATGGTTGAAAAATACATCCTAATGGGGCCAGCCTGGTGGCTAGGATGACAAGCACCTGGCCTACTACCTCCCCTGGTATGGCCGTTGTGGATAAACCTAGGCTCCCCTCCATGCCTGGCCTGACTGCAGGAGAAGACCCGGGAATAATAGCTAATGTTCCCATAATGCTTTCTAATGTACAGAAGGGCTTCCCTCAAACAATCCTACAGGATAGGAAGTATGAAAATCATTTTCCCTCTTTTACAGACCAGGAAACTGAAGCTTAGAGAGGGGAAGGCCACATTACTAAATAACAGACCCTAGGCCCCAAAGCCATATCTTCTGACTCAAAATTCAGTACTTTGAACCAGCCCAGACCTCCTAGTGGCCTAAGTAATCTACATTTGATTCCCTGAGGTCCAACGTTCTAACCTTTGCTTTTTGTTTTGGCACATGTGCCTGTGTGTGTTCTCGTTAATCGAACACCAAATGTCAGAGTTGGACCTTAGAAATGAGCTGTTCCTATACCTTCATCTCACAATGAGCCAACCAAAGCCTAGAAAGTCTGGGCCCAAGATCCCCCAGTCAATCAGTGACCAAGAAGGGTCAAGAGCCAATGTTTCCTGGTTGCTGGTCTAGTACTCCTTCCCTATGTCACACTGCTTTGTGCTGGGTCTGGCTCACAATTTAGTTCATGTTGCTGAAGGCAGAATGATCCAGTGGATAGAGCAACAAATTTAGAGTCCAAGGACCTGAGTTTGAATCCTAGCTCTGCCACTTACTCCTTAGTTGACCTCATGCAAGTTCCTTGCCCTCAGTTTCAGTTTATTCATCTGTCAAATAAAGTAGTTGAGATGTCCTGAGGCCTCCAGCTCTAGATCTCGGATCTCAATGTGCAACCTTAGGCAGCTCCCCTTGTTCTTCTCTGGGTCTCATTTTCCATGTCTGTAAAATGAGATTGGACCAAATGACCTTGGAGTTCTCTGGCAGCCCTAGATTGCTGACCTTCTGTGATTTTAGTCTCTTTGACTCTAAGGTACTGAATTTGGAGTCAGAAGATATGGTTTTGGTAGCTGACCAAGGGAAGTTCATTTATAGAGATCTATCAAGTCTGGTGATGGTTTCTTGGAGGGCTCTGGCAGCCCTGTGGGTGCTTGGGTTTTGCTATCTGCAATCAGGATGATGGAGATATTGCTGTATTGTGTTTTTACCCAGGATGCTTGGGTGCCTACCTTTCAGCTCTTGCTAATCTGTCTAGTAGCTGCTGCTTCCCTCTCCCACTGCCTCTTGGGTTAAGGTGGAAGTCATATTCGCCATCTGAGCCTCTTTTTGCTTTGGAAAGAAAAGAAGGTAACAAGGACAACAACAACAAAGCCTTTGGCTCTGGCCTTTCCCCATGCAGTTTGAATGGCTTTCTGAGGGAACTAGTGACAAATTTGAATTTGGCCCTTGGATTTGTGGAGGAGTGCCCACACACATATTGACCAGAGGCACACCAGGCAAGCAATCAAATGGCTGGTCCCTTTGCTCCTTTCCTGTCAGTGTGAGGTGGCCATCCCTGTCTCTCCTCCTCTGCCATGCTTCCCTTGGCTTTTCTCCTTTCTCTGTGTTCAGAGGGAAGCAGTGAAGTCATCTGGGTAAAGACCTTTCTGGCTCAACCTCTCCTTTAAGGAGGACTGTTTTAGTCAATCATCCAGCTTTTACTAAGCATGTACTGACTGTAGGCTTAGGTATTGGGGACATAAAGACAGAAGCAGGACAGGGTTTGCCCTCGGAGAGTTCTATACAAAATAAGTAGCTAGCAACTGGGGAGATCTGGAAAGACCTGGACAAAAGCGTGGAGGGGCAGAAATTCAGAGTGGCATATGAGAAACAGCAATAGGCCAGTTTGTCTCAGAATATTTGACAGGGAATAAAGTTTCCATTTCTGACCTAAGAACCTTATGGGAAAGTACTGCTAGTGTAGATGAGGAGACTGAGTCTCAAAGAGGCTAAGTCAATTGCTTAGGGTCACACCGCTAGTGAAGTAACAGAACTGACACTTGAACTCAGGGCTTCTGGCTCCAATTCCAGTGCAGAAAAATGTTTTCTGCCACAAGAAGCAAGTAGGCCAATTGGGCAGGGCATGACAAGAAGGTTGAAATACCATGCTAACATAACCATGGGAGGCAGGTGCTCTTATCCCCATTTTACATATGGGGAAACTGAGACAATGATATTCTGAGGTAGAATTTGAACTCAAGGCTTCCTATATCTAAGTCCAGCACTCTCTCCACTTTGCCACTTAGCTGCCTTAGAAGTGTCACTCTTTTCCTAAAGGCAGTAGGGAGCAAAGTCTCTTGAACAGAGAAGGAGGTTGGTCAGACCCTGTTTGGCTTTCAAGTTCCTATAGAATTAGAAGTCTCTGGGCTATGGTTGTTCACTGTTTGCAAGATCCACACAGTGGGATTTCAGAGGAGGGAAAAAGACTCAAACCCTTGAGGATTCTTATACTTTTAATTTTGTGATAATGATAGAAAGGAGACAGTATAGTGATGGGAAGAGACCTGGATCCTCACTTTTTGGATAATTAGGCATGTGACCCTGGGCCAGCGACTTCCCTCCTCTGGGACTCATTTTTCTGATCTGTAAAATGAAAGGACTGAACTGGGGGATTTCTAAGAACTTCTCTAGCTTTAAATCTTTCAATTGTAAAAACAGCAGAAAGTACTCCTGGTGGGGAGAATCTTATCACTAGTATTTTGGCCACTGCATGATAAATTCCCTAGTCATGGGAACCTCTTGAAACTAAGTAAACTCCAAAAAACCTTCCAGTCCTTGTCTCCCTCCTCAGCTTTCCACGGTGAAGGTGACAGTAGTGGCAGAAGGTACCAAGACTCATGTTGCCTCTAAATCCTAAACTGGGAGTCTATGGACACATTTCAAGGAGTCTATGAACCTGGATGGGAAAAATGGCCCACTTCCTTTTTACTTACCCTGAATCGCAATGTAGCATTTTGTTCATTTATTTACAGACGTGATTCTGAGCAGAGCTGCCCAGGTTTTGTCAGGCTACCAGAGGGGCCTAGGCCAATGCCCAGGCTCACAATCTTTGCTCTTGACCATTCTAAACATCCACAGATATAGGCACTTTCAATGTGAGTCCTTTGTGTAATGGCAGACATGCTCTTGGATAAAAGGAAGCCCATTCAGGATTGCTCTTCTTGTAATAAATGGGATCAGAAAACAAAGCAAAGTGACCACTAATGGTATGCTGGCTCCCATCATCTCTTGAGAAGGTGGATCATGGAGTCAGTGAGTAGAACTGGCTTGATCATGGGCCCCAAACCACCAAGACACACAATATTGATAGTCACAATGCTATTGGAATCATAATTCAGATTTCTCAGGTGTCAAGGTATGCTGTATGCTTTATATATGTTGTTTCCTTTGAGTCTCACAATCCCTGTGAGAGGCAACAGGGTCTAGATCAGTGGTTCCCAAACTTTTTTGGCCTACCGTCCCCTTTCCAGAAAAAATATTATTTGGCCCTCTGGAAATTAATTTTTTTAAAATTTTAATAGCAATTAATAGGAAAGATAAATGCACCTGTGGCCATCACCGCCTTTCTGGATCACTGCAGCACCCACCAGGGGGCGATAGCGCCCACTTTGGGAATCACTGGTCTAGATAATGGCCTATATAAAGTGCCTGGACTCAACCCCTTCCCTCACCTCTTTCTCAGAATTCCTTATTTCCTTCCCTGAGCTCCACCTGCTAGGGGAAGCTTTTTTTTTTTAGTTCTACCCCCCACCCTACCCCATGTTCTTGTATCCTTCAACCTGTGTCTAAATGTATTTTCTACCCTGGTGGAATGAATATAAACTTCTTGAGGATCAGAACTACTCACCTTTGTCTTTGTATTCCCAGGAACATGCTTGGCACTTAAGGGACTTTAATAAAGTGCTTGTTGATTTTACAGATGAAGAAATTGGGCCACAGAAAGATTTAGAGTTCTGGTCAAGATCACACAGCTGGTCAGTGAGGGAAGGAAGATGTGGACCTAGATCTTTCTGACTCCTAGGCTGGTACTCTAGCCTTCATCTCACCCTGCTTCTGCTACTTTCCAACTTACAAAGTCCATTCACAGCCATGCTCTCCATTGGCTCTTCCTAGCAACCCTGGGAGGTAGGCAACTCAAGTATTCTTAGCTCCATCCAACAGATGAGGAAGCTAAGAGACAGACAGATGACTTCCCCAAATCCCACAGCTAGTAAATGTTAGCGATCTAGAGTGGTTCCTGATGCCAACAAACCTAGGGCTTTTCCTTTTATGTCCCAGCCATCTAATCTCCTCTTTAAGGAGAAGATTGGGGTGGAACAGTTGGAGGAAAAGACAAGGGCATAGGAGAACTCCACTGTATGTCTGTGGAGATGAATCAGGTGTCATTCCAGGATATGTGGAGTACTTTAGACTTCCAGTTTCTGTGTCTTTTTGAAAAGAATGACCCAATTGCTGCCAGATTTTGATGACTTAATTTTTGGAATTCTTTTCCTCCATCTCAACATTTTCCCCCTAGATTTTGGTGCATTTCATTTCCTAGGATGCTTCAAGGGTTGTCATGAGGATCCTTAAAGGCCAAGGAGTAGGGAGGGGAGTTATCGTTCTCAGGCGTAGGAAGTAGACTGAGAACTTATTGGAGGACACAGATGGCACTGCAAAGGTCCAAGGGGATTTGACATGTGATCCTGCTCTTGTAGCCCCCACCACTGCTTTTGGCCACTTCAGAATTGGCCTGCATATCCAGACATGCACTTGGGTAGCCACCATGCAGATGGAAAGTGGAGCATGTGGGGCTTGGAGGGACCAGAGGTCCCTAAACACTGCCTGGATCATTTAGTGCCCCAGGTGTGCCCTCTCCAGGAGTTCATGTGCTAAAATTGTGTCCTGGCTTAGGCCAGCTGGTCACTGTATATATAGTATCAAGGCAGCCTGGGGCCAGACAAAGCAAGGCTTTGGGTGTTTTTTTCAATTCCTGACTTGAGATCCAGCAAATCACAGCCAGAGCCCTTTTCTTTATGCTGGGCAGCAAGCAGAGATGGAATACCTGGGCACAGCTAATGTACTAGAGAGTGCTAAGGTTGGGCCGAAAGAGATGACCCCTGGCCAGAGGGCTCCCATTGAGCACTTAGATGGTGGAGGACTCATCATCTCCATAAGCAAATGACAAGGCTCTCTGGAAGTGCCACAAGCAGGGGGGTGACAGAATAGGGGTTGGCTTACTCACTACTCTCACTGGCCTAGGCTGCTGTAGCATTCCCTGTAGGAGGCTTATGGCTGCCTGGTGAAAAGTGTCCAATTTAATTCCATCCTCTAAAGAGCAGTAGGTAAGTAAGGTTCAGGGAGACTTGTCTTGGGATATCAGAGTCAAGAGTCTGGTGCTTTGTCTGCCATATTGTGTCAGTCTGCTGAACGCATTTTTGGAATCTCTGCATTCCATTCCCCAACCCCACCTTCCTCTTCCCCCAACTGCTGTGAACTCTACCTTAGTTAAAGGGATCTTATGTGTTATTTCACATTCTGAGGAATAGACATAGTGATTTCAGGTAGATGAAGATCTTTCACCTGCATTCTCTTATTGGAGGGCATAGAATGTCAGAGTTGGAGAGGCACCTTGGGAAGTTTCTAGTCTAGCCCTATGATTTTGTACATGAGAAAACATAGAGGGAAACATAGAGGGAAGGAGAGTGACTTATCGAAAGTCACAGAGCTAAGAAAGGTAGAAGAGTTTAGGAGCCTTCATTTTACAAATGAGGAAACTGAGGTACAGAGAGGTTGTTGCTACTTGCTTCTTCAGCATCTCTTCATATTTGGTGCTTTATGTTTTGAAAATATCCCATGGCTGAGATGGGAACTTTCTGTCATGTCAGGAAGTCCAGGGGCTTGGGGAATGGCCTCATAGTCCCAGGCCCTGCCAGGCTGAGAAGCTGGAAAGAAATGTGTTTTTCTCTTGGGCTAGCAGATTAGGAAATGGAGTTGCTGATTGTCAAGTGCCTTATTTCAGGTCCCCTGGTGAGTCAGTGAGTTAGGGATGTGAGTGCTGGATGAGCTTTTCACCTTGACTTTTAAAGACTGGCTCTCTGTTTGCCATGGTCTGCTTTTAAACATATGCATGAGCAGTATGTAGGTATGGGAAGCATGCCCCGGGAGCAGCTCTGAGGGCTGAGAAGTTGGTTCATAATAAGTGGCTTGCCTTTTTGTTTCGAGACATCATGTCTAATCAACTTTCTACTCCCCCCCCCCCCACTTTTTGTTTCCAGCCTTTTTAGTAGAATTCTTCAGGGGAAATGAGTGAATTTTCTTTCTGCATGTTGTTTTCTCCAGAACAAAGGTGGCTGGGGGACAGAAGGAAGAGGAGGGGTCATGCTGCCTGCATGCCCTGTGAGTGTGGGCAAGCCCGATTTTTGTTTGGGGCTGAGAGCTAAGATTTCTTCCAAGGCATGCAAATCAGGAAGTTCTGATTTGTCAACTGCAGGCTGTTTCTTTAGGCACTGATGTATGAAATCCCTTACGAATTCTCCGATGAACACACTGCTAATTGCATCCCCACCTGCTCTCCAGCCTCCTCCCCACCCCACCCCCACCCCCACTCCTGAGGCAGCCTATAAATGTCCGTCTTTTGGAGATGGATGGTGACACATGCAGGATCAGCGATTCATAAAAGCTCGTTCCAGCCCTTGTCTTCAAGGCTCCTGGATTTTCCCCTGACTGCTTTTGTGTAAGTGTAGTAGAAGTGGCGTCAGAATCCACCACCCTTCTTTCTCTGGCTCGAGCTCAGTAGCTCGGCTGGATTGAGGCTCAACAGAAGTGTCTGCTCCGAGCTGAATTGTGGTGGTGTGTGCCTGTGTGTTGTGTGTCTGTTGGGGTGTGTGTACACACGTGTGTTTGTGATAGGGGTTTAGGTTGCTTCTAGCTCTGGGGTGTGTGTGAGGGAGAACAGGATAACTGGCCAGAGAATCTGCTGTGGACTAGTTTCCCCGAAGATCGAGGCGATGTTCCTGGTACAGTACACAGGTATAGTATGTGCTCTTGATTTTGCCAAAATGTTCCCATTTTTTCCCCAAAGGGCATCCCTCCTTTCTTTGCTCCAGGTGACCTGGACTGAGGGCTAAATCCTAGGGGTCTAACGATCTGGCCACTTTGCTGTACATAGCCTGCCTGGCCATGGCATTCAGAACAGATGCCTTGCCTGAAATTCTGGATTTCTGGTGGTATTTTCCCCCATACCTTAATTGTGCACGCTTCTCTGCTGTAGTCTGGTATTGAATTTCTCCGGTCTTATGACTGCTACTGGTAGTAGTAGGTGATACCCTTAGAAGTTTGCACAAAAGATTCGATGCTTTGGCATCCAAAGATGATGCCGAGGCACTTCTAGCTGTTGGATTTGTTTTGTTTCTTCTCCTGTTTTGTAACTCCATGTGTTTGCTAATTGGTTGCTATAAATGTGAAATAGGTTTCAGAGCAAATGAACTTGGAACTGGAACAACTCCAGAGCACATCTGTAGCATAGATTTATTTCTCTTTCCTCGTAGCCCCTGAGAAGAAGAAAGGTCAGCTTTGGTGTTGTGGTGGGGAGAAGGCTGGGCTTTGGGGCAGGAGATTCTGTCAATTATTGTGTGGGAAGGGCCTCCACCCACCTGGGTCTCAGTTTCCCCTGTGTGAAATGAGATGATTGGGCTAGATGGTCCCTAAGGCTCCTTTCCAGTTCGTATGTCCTCGGATTCTTATGGTAAGAGCAAAAAACCCCAAACTTTGTATTTTGACATCTGTAGTGGGTATACTCCTACATGGCTCTGGTCGTTTCTCAGGGGTGCAGAGACCAGGTGGTCTTCAGAAGTCAAGAGCCTAAAGGTTCTTTGGAAGAATGTTTGGTCTTAAAAGGGCTAAAAGGATTTATGGACTCCTTCCCCCTCCAAGGAAGTCCTAGCAAGTTTGGTTTTCCTGATGGAAGTCCAGCCCTTGTATCTAGATGTCTGGATTCTTTTTCATAGCCTTTATTCCATGAGACCTGTTTACCCCACCCCCTTCCTGGTTTATAGTGCTTAAAAATTGCACTCAGAGCTTAAGAGCTCCCAGATCTCTCTGTTTGGATGGTTGGTTGGCTTTCTGGCCGGCCGGCGGAGCGGGTGATTTCCCTCCTCATTAATCGGACAGCATGGATGATGCGGAGAGGAGTTTGACTGACAATATTTCAAGGTTACTCTTAAGAGCCAACAGTGAACCCCTGCGCCTGGACGAGCAGCTGCCGAGTGGAATTGTATGCAATTAAAGCGACAGTGGGACTGTGTCGCCTCGGGCACACTCAATTGGTTTGAATTTACAGCGTTGGTTTGGTTCTTGGGCGTCGCTTGACTTGTTTTGCCAAGTATTTGAGAATCCTACTTGCTAGATGTTGCTTCCCACCCCCAACCCCCATTTTTCTGCACTTAACTCTAGAAGAGACATCTGTACTTTTGAATGGGAGAGGGAATTGAGGTTTTGGGGCTCTGATGAAAGTAAGAACAGAGTATCTCTTTACGTTCCTCCCCTACCCCATTCTCCTAAGAAAGAGAGGAAACCTAAATGACCACATTGTCCACGACTGCATGTTTATATTTTCCATGTGGTCATGTTCTTGGTCTGTGTTCTCAGTGGTGATTGCAAATGTTGATAGTTTTACTTCTGCTGCTGGAGAGGTGAGAAGCAGTACCTTACAGTTGACGGAGAGCAGTCCTTGGAGTCAGGAAGACCTGTGAAAAAAGGAGAGGAGTGATTTTCAAAATGCAATGGTTAGATAGAGAGGAAAGGGTATTGATGTAGTCACAGGACCTGGGTTCAAATTCTGCCTCTGATGCATACTGTGATGGGTTGGGGTCCAAGTCACTTCACTTCTGGAGGTCTCACTCTTTTCATGTGTGTAAAATGAGGAGGCTGACTCTATAGTTCCTGATCATACACTAATAAAGAAGGGACATGTTTTCTGGACCTCTTGAAAAGAAGCCCTTTGCTTGTGTTCAAAACTTGCCACTGATACAGACTGCCTGCCATGCATGACTCTGGGCACTTACTTCTGCCTTGGTGCCTTTTGTAATTCTAAGACTGAGATGCAGGAAATGCATTAATCTGCATTGATGAAAGAGATTTCCACACTGGGAATTCTCTACACGAGTGAAATCATAGATTTGGTTCAAAAGAAAAAGAGATTGGTTCAGTACAAAGAAATGAAACTACAAATCATGAGTCTGAGCTAGTAGTGGAATGAATGGACACCTATAGGAGTTAGAGTAAGAAGTTCTCCTTTGAGTGTCAGCTTCAGCTGCTTAGTAGCTATTTAACTTTGGGTAAGCCCCTTTCTCTAGGTCTCACTGTCTTCTTCCTTAATGAGAGGATTGGAGTAGATCTTACAGGTCCTTTCTGCTTCTCAAATTCTTCCAGTAATGTTAAGCAAGATAGGTGTGGTTTTTAAATGGAAAATCCTAATTGCTTTTTATCTACTAGAGAACAAGGCTTGAAAAGCCATACAGCCAGCATGCCGCTACCTGCTTGTTTGTTTATCGTTGATTTTTTTCTAATCATGTAATGGAATCTAGAGTTATTGTGACTTAATCTCAAGTCAGAAATAATGAGTCATAATTTTGTCACCTTCATCCAGATGATGGACTGGTGTTTTAGGATAGCAGTAGTAGCTGCAGACATTTCAAGTGGTGGATCTTCTAACTCCTGGCCATTGTACCATACTGCCTTCTAGAATCTCATCATGTATCTACTACAAATTAAAGGAGGCTAAGAGAAAACTTGTATTTCTTTCAGCAAGGTCAGCTTATAGGATCAGGCCATATACATACAACCACCTCCAACTTTTCCTCTCCTAGTTTGTTAACAGACCAGATGAGTTTTCCTGACTTCCTTTTTGATTATTCAGTTTTAAATGAACTAATCGAAAGAAGGAAACCTGTTTCCAACTTTATAGAAGTGACTGCTGAATAAAATTGCCTTTTCTTTTTAGTAGTTTCTGATGGCCTCCACTCAAAAGGCTTCTTACCCTTTTCCAGTGCCTCATTGGGACATGGAGGTGACCTTGCAATCTCAAAGGCTACCTCAAAAGAATAGTTCTATCTCTGGCAGGGTCCTCCCAAGGCTTAATTCAGGTTCCAGTGAGAAACTGTATCTGCAGTCCAAAAGCCACCCTTGTTAGACTTGCAGTGGCTGTTCACCGGAAAGTGACCACCGAGGCCCTCTTGGAGGACTTCTCTAGAATTGGCTTTGAAGGATTTCTATCTGCAGTTAGAGAGGAGAGTGGCATCTGGGATAGGAAATTCACCAATGCTTGAAATTCATCAGAGAACGTTGGCAAAGTAAAACCTGTCTTTATTCTCCCTCCCATAGACTCCTTACAGAACACTCTGTGATTCCCTTTGTGTCCTTAGCATACTCTGGCTATTCTATATTTGTGCCCTTGTCTTCTTTACCCCCTACTAAACCATATGTTCCCTTAGGATAAGAACCAAGTTTTGTTCATTGCTGTGTCCTCAGTGCCTAGTACAAAGGCCTTGTGCACAGAGTATAGTAACTCACTTAATGGTTTATATAGTTATGAAATTTACTACTGACTGTTCTTGAGATATATGAAAAATAGGGGCAGGGATAGGGGAACACAATGTAGTAAAAAGGGGTAATTTGGCTGGAGGCCATTTGATGTTAGTTCCCTTTTTTCTTCTATTAGCCATTTCTAAGCTCAGTGACATCATCCTCCATTCTCTCCTTTTCTCCAGTCTTTGTTAAAGATGGAACTTTTCTCCTTTCCAAGGTGCTCCTCTCTCTTTGTGATCTCATATCCTCCTGGTCTCCTCTAACAGATTGCCCTCACAATCGTCTCTCTCCCTTCCCCCTATCTTCATTATATCTTTGTCTACTGGCTCTTTTCTTTCTGCCTACCAAAAATGCTCTGGTGTTTCCTGTCCATAAGAAACTTTGCTGGATCTCACCTTCCCCTTAAACTATTGTCTTTTGTTGCCCTCTTTCCTAACTGAACCTCCACTTCTTTTCTCATTTGCTTCTCAACCTCTTGCCATTGGGCTTCCCACCTCATCAAACTGCTGACTCCAAAGTTAACAATCACCTTTTTTAAAAATATTTTATTGATGTCTTTTGATTTTTACATCCTCATAGTTTTCCCCAGTATATCCCTCCCCTTCCCCAAGAATCATGCCATCTAACAAATGGTGTTTTTAAGACAAAGAAAAAGGAAAAATCAAATCAGCACAACTGATAAGTACATCAAAAACCAACGATTCCCTCACTGGTCAAATGCAGTAACTGTTCTCAGTCCTTGTGCTTCTTGGGTTTCCCTGGATTTCATGATACTTCTGGTTCTTCTTCTATCCCTCTGGCACCTTTTTCTGTTTTCTTTGCTGGATCATCATCATCTATACCCCAACTGTGGGTACATCCCAAGACTATGCTCTGAAGCCTGTGTTGTCCAGACTTCTCCTCCCCACTCTTCATTTGTTCCCATTATCATCTCTATACAGATGTTCCCAGATCTATATTTTCAGCCCTTGTATCTCCTTCAGAATTCTAGTCCTACATTTTACAGGAACTCCAAATTCAGATTATCCAATACAGAACTCTGTCTTTCCCCCTAAAACCTCCCCCTTTCCTGACTTCCCTATTTCTTTGGAAAGCCCCATCAACTTTCCAGTAACTCAGGTTCACAACCTTGAAGCTATCATTGATTCTATACTCTCCCTCATCCCACTCCCATCCCATTTTAAGTGAGGTCCTAAATCTTGTCAATTTTCTTTCTATCACATCTCTTGAATCTGCATCTTTCTCCCACACCCATTACCTGAGGTAATAGCTTCTTCACCTCTCCCCTAGACTTGCAACAGCCTCTTAATTGGTTGCCTTTTCTCAAGTCTCTCCCCTCTTTAATCTGTTCTCCACACTGCCATATTGATATTCCCATAGCAAAGACTGGTTTAACTATGTTAGTTACTTGCTCAAAAAGCTCCTCTGGCCCTCTTTTGTCTTGAGGCAAAAATGTGAACTCTGCTGTTTTGGTATTTAAAACCCTTCAGAATATGGCCTTCTGATATTTTTTGTTATTTCTTTCCTTTTACATAATCTACATTCTAGCCAAACTGTTGTACTTGCTTGGGTTTTTTAACCTTATTTATTTTCTTTTAAAAATTAAAATTTTTTATTGCAAATAAATATTCACCTCTCTTCCTCCTCCCACTGTAGAGAAACAAGAACAATTCCCTGTTGCAACCATATATAGTTAAGCAGAACAAATCCTCACATTGGCCACTTCCAAAAGAATATGCCTCAGTCTGCATTCTGAACCCATCACCTTTCTGGAGGTGGGCAGCAGGTTTCATCATGCTTCTTCTTGAATGGAGGTTGGCTATTGTGCCAAACACAGTTGGACTTTCAAAGCTGATTGTTTTAACAATGAATGTTTATTGCCATCGTATAAATTGTTTTCCTGATTCTGACCCTTTTATTCTAAGTTCATACAAATTTTCCCAAGCTTCCATGAAACTATTCCTTCATCATTTCTTATGGTACAGTAGTATTCCATCACCTGGCCAGCCATTCTCCAGTTGATGGGTACCCACTCAAGGTTCCAATTGTTTGCCACTGGAAACAGTGCTGCTGTAAATATATTTGCACGTAGGGATCTTTTTTCTCTTTTTTCGATCTCTTTGGAGTATAGACCTAGCAGCATTATTTCAGGGTCCAAGGGCCAATATTCCTATTCATTTGTGGCCTCCCAGGTATATTCTAATCATGAAAGTATTATTGATGTATTAATATTGCAACCTATGTGTTCATGTACCAGATTCATGGTCATATTATTTCTTGATCATTGTATTTAATTGGTACTCTATTAATTCCTTATGAATGCTTGGAAGTCTTCAATTTTATTAAATGACCATACTTTCCCCTGCAAGAATATAGTCAGTTTTTCTGGGTAGTTGATTCTTGGTTGTAGACCCAGTTCCCTTGCTTTTCGGAATATTATATTCCATGCTTTCCGGTCCTTCAGTGTAGATGTAGCCAGATCCTGTGTTATCCTAACTGTGATTCCCTGGTATCTGAATGACTTCTTCTTAGCAGTGTGTAATATTTTTTCCTTGGTTTGGTAGTTCTTAAATTTGGCTATAATATTCCTGGGAGTTGTCAGTTGTGGATTAAATGTAGGAGGTGATCTGTG
This sequence comes from Gracilinanus agilis, assembly GCF_016433145.1. Lineage (NCBI taxonomy): Eukaryota > Metazoa > Chordata > Mammalia > Didelphimorphia > Didelphidae > Gracilinanus > Gracilinanus agilis. The sequence goes on along the minus strand of NC_058136.1, from coordinate 14,341,833 downwards.
GATTCTTTCAATCTCCACTTTTCCCTCTTGTTTGAGGATGTCGGGGCAGTTTTCTTGGATAATTTCTGTAGGCTGATGTCCAGGCCTTTTCTTTTGTTATGATGTTCCGGTAATCCAATAATTCTTAAATTGTCTCTCTGTGATCTGTTTTCCAGATCTGAGGTTTCGTCAATGAGGTGTTTCATATTTTCCTCAAATTTTTCATTCTTTCGATTTTGTTTTATAGATTCTTGTTGCCTTGTGAAGTCATTTGCTTCTAATTGTTGAATTCTAATTTTTAAAGACTGAATTTTATCCCTGGCATTTTGGTCATCCTCCTTCTGGTCTGATTTTCTGTGTAGGTCATCTTTTACCTTCTTTGCCTCATTTTCAAGCTGGTCAATTTTGGCTTTCAAGACACTATTTTCTTGTTTTGGTGCATGCATTTCCTTCTTCCAATTGTCTTCAGCCTCTCTTAATTGTTTTTGAATTGTATTTTGAGTTCTTCCAAAGCCTGTGTCCAATTTGCTGGAGTTTCAGTGTTTTTTCTTGGAGTTCCTTGGTCTCCTCTGTTTCATTTGCTTTTTGTTCATTTCCTGGATAGAAGCTGTCGATTGTAATTTCTTTTTTCTTCTGTTGTTTACTCATATTTTTTTTCTTCTTCCCTCCCTCCCTCCTGTAATTGGCTGTAATCTTTCTCCTCTGGTTATTTGCTGGATCTGTGGGTTTGGGCTATTTTGTCCTGAAGGAGCTTTTTCTCTGCTCTGCTGATTGGTTAGGTTAAGCTGATGGTTTTAATGAGCTCTGATGTAAGATCTTCCCCATCTAGCAACAGAAGTTTGTAGCTACTTTCTCTGCAGTCTATGGGGGAAGAGGTGTTGGAGCTTCCCTGCCCTCTGAAGACTTATCTGCCCTATTGATGGGATTAAGCCAGGGTGGAGTTGATCTGCAAGGCTAGATATGCCCTGAGACCAAAACCTAGAGAGAAGGGGGGGAGGCAAGATGGAGCATTTTTGCTGTGACTAGGCTGCCCTCTCTGCATTTCTCCTTCAGCTGCCTCCCTGCCATCTGTGTTCAATGCCCTGAGCCTGGAATAGCTGTGCCAGCAAGGCCCAAGACCTTGAGGGTCTCTTCCACCTCATAAGTGTTCATGTATCATTCTGAGTTAAGGGGAATCATCTTACCTCTCAAGGTAGCCCATTCTTCTGTTGGACAGTTCTGATTGTTTGGAAGTTTTCCCTGACCTATTTGCAGTTCCCTCCATCCCATGGTTCCTACTTGTGCCCTCTGGGGACACCCAGAAAAAGGGTAATCCCCTGTCACGTGACAGCCATTTCCTTTTGCCCTGAGGCAGAGCAGGCACATGCTGGTATTTAGATAAATCCGTTTTCCCTTTGGGGCATGCTTGTACCTACCTGGGGCAGAAAAGGAGAGGTCTGAGTTGGAGAGAAAATACAAACCAAAAAGCTTGGTGAGGTTAGTCAAAAATATCCACCAAGTCCTGGAATCCAAAGGGCTGACACAGGTGGAAACAGAATTTACCAGATGAGGTAGCCAAAGTCAGGAAAAAGGGACTCTCATTTGACAACCTCATTCCCCCAAACTTTTGTTCAGTCCTATAAGACCAAGATGCTTGCCTTCCTTGGATCTTCCAGGTGGCTTTCATTAGGCTCTTCCTGACTCAGTTGGCCTCAATAACAAGCCATAACTTGCAGTACTTCAAGATCACAATGGTATGTCTCTTCCCTCCTCTCCCCAGTCCCCTTCCTCTAGGCCCACTCCAGTTTGTCTTTCTTAAAATGTGACTCCAGAATTGATCATGGTATTCCACATATGGTCTAATTCAACAAGACAACTCCACAAGCACTTATGAGGTGCAGAGAAAAAACAATGGGAGTAGCCCCTGCCCTCAAGGAGTTTCCATTGTGCTGAGGGAATTCAGGGGAGTAGACACAGGTAAAGAAATTCAAAATCTATACTAAGAAATACAAAGCAAATTTCATGGAGAAGGAGCACTAATGACTAGGGAGATTAGGATTGGGCTCTTATACAAGGTGGCACCTAAAATGTATCTAGAAAGAATTTAGGGATTTCAAGAGGCAAGGGTGAGGAGTAAGAGCATTTTAGGCACGGGGAGTGGAGGGAATGACATAGAGGCAGCAGATGGAACAATGAGTGCACAGATCAGTTGCCAGTCCAGCTTAACTGAATTAGAGAGTGGGAAGGGGAGTTATAGGATATAAAATTGGCAAGGTAAGTAGGTGCCAGACTAATGCCAGATAGAGGAGTTTGTAACTTTTATTAGAAGCACCAGGGAGCTATTGAAGATTTTTGAAGTAGGGAGGACACATGATCAGATTTGTGTTTTCCAAATATTAATTTGAGACTCATATGGAGGATAGAGTGGAGAGAGGAGAGACTGGAGGCTGAGTAGTGTAACTATCCCCTCTTGCATTCTAGATATTGTGCCTCTTAATGTAGTTAGATCGCAGTTAAAGAGTGGGTTGGTTCAGGGTTTGTTTTGGTTTGGTTTTTGGCTGCCATATCACACTGTTGTCTCATTGTTCTTTCTTTTATTTTTAAAATTTTTATTGATTAATTAATTTAGAATATTTTTCCATGGTAACAGGATTCATTTTCTTTCCCTCCCCTCCTCCCTTCCCCCTCCCAGAGCCAATGTGTCTCATTGTTCTTGCAGGCCTCAAACCCCTAGGGCTTTTTCATCTTAACTACTGTTTAGAGCCATGCCTCTCCTATCCTGAACTTGTCCAATTTGGAATTTTATTTAACCCAAGTATAGGACTTTAGCTTTATCCCTATTTAATTTCATCTTATTTGAGTCAGACCATAATTCTAGCTGGCCTAGATCTTTTGAGGTCCTGACTCTGGCATCCAGCTTGTTCAAGGGCTAATCTAGCATAATGTCATCTGCAAAATTCCATAGTTATGTCATCTGTGCCCAGAACCAAAGACACTCCTTTTTCTGGAAATAAGTGGTTCCTAAGAGTACCAGTACTTCAAAAAGTCTATAAAGGCTGCTCTTGTTTAAAGATAAATTCTTCTTTACAATGTACCTTTGAACACATTCAAGAGAAATACAGGAGGCAGATAGGTGGCTCTGTAGATTGAGAGCCAGGCCACATGTTTCCTAGCTGGGTGACTCTGGGTAAGTCACTTAATCCCCGTTGCCTAGACCTTACCACTCTTCTGTCTTGGAACCAATACACAGTATTGACTCTCAGATGGATAGTAAGACTTTTTTTAAAAGAGAGAAATACAGGTTCTTGGAAAGAGTAGGGAGAAAGAGTTCAAGAAGGAAAACCCAGAGTAAGGTTGGGAAAAATATGTCATCGTCTGTAACTGTATAGAAAGCATTTGAATCTTGTTTTATCCAGGTTGTTTTCATGAACTCTACTTGTCTTAGTCTATTGTGGAGCCCTCAGAGTGCCAGTGAGTTTTCACCAGAATTTTTTCTCTTCCATGACAAGGGTATAAGTGAGGATGGAACAAGGCCAACTTTTCCTGCACTTTTATCCTGAAATTGGATTCATCATTGAGATATAAGAAATTGGCCATGGCTCTCAGAGTTACACAGGCTTTAAGAATTAGAAGGGATCTTGGACATCATTTACACACAGCTTCATCCTCCACAGAGTTGCCAAATTGGTATTGTATTTCTAAAACACAGATCTGACCTATTAACTTCCTATTAATAACTCTTTGATAGCTCCCTATTATCTCTAAGAAAAAATATAATATTCTAAACCTAATGTTGAAGGCTCTCCACAATCTAGCTCCCACCTACTTTTCTCTTTTTACTATTTCTTGTCTTCTTTCACTCTCTTTTTCCTAGTCAAGCTTTCTAGCTACTACCTCTGCCCTTCCACATTCCTTCTTTGGAATGATTTCCCTCCTCAATTTTACCTTCTGAAATCTCATCTTCCTTTAAGACACAGCTCAGGTACCAATCTCCCTTGATGTCAACACTCTCTTCCCTTAAACTTTTGAATATTTCTTTTTATATACTTTCTTTTTACTTGTATATATGTTGTATCTGCCTGGTAAAATGTAAGCCCCCTCAGGACAAGGGCTTCTTGTCTTTTGTCTCTGTCTTTCCAGAGCCAAGCACAGGACCTGGCATGTAGGAGATGCTTAAATAAATGTGTGGAATCTCATCCAACCTTTTCATTTTATAGAGAAGAAAACTGAGGGCCCAGAAGAGAATTGATTTGCCCATATAGCTACTAAGACTTTTGAGTTGCCTAGTAGGTCACCTAATTCTGAGGTAGCAGACTTGAGATTCAAGCTTGGGCCATTTACTATCTCTAAACCCAATACTTTCCACTATGTCAGGTTGCTTTGCCATGCTTTGAGAATTGTAGATTTGTGTTCAGGGCAGGTGAAAAACATTTTTTAAAAAGTCATTCATGAAAATGGCATTTGAAAATTTAAATTTAAATTAGATCAACCTGAACTCATAAAAGGTTGGAACCATGCAGGGTTTTAGAATAGGAAGTTGCTAAGAAGATCTTAGCCATGATCTAGACCAATCTCCTCACTGTACAGTTGAAGGAGTGAGGGTTCTTTGGGAAAGAGATTTGCCCTAGGTCACCCAACTAGTTGGTGACAGAGCCAGGCCTGGAACCCAGGTTCTCCTGCCTCCTGGGATAGTATTCTTTTCTGATTCTGACACTGTGATATGGTTAATTTAAGTTTAAAATATTGCAAAATTTCAACATAATCATGGAACATGGACGATGACTTTTAATTATTCAGTATTTGAAACAATATATTTATGTAACCTTTTAAGAAAAGTTTTATAAATAGGTTGCAAAACGCCATGGATCCAATCACATAAAAGAGGCTGTATCCCAAAGATACAGGTCCTTAGGGATTATTTAGGAGATCAAATCAATTTTTCTCTGAAAAAATTTTCTTCTGGGAGTCAGTGCACAATCAGAGTAGAAGATCCCATTTAGAGTCACAGATGCCAAGTTTCAGTACTTAAACTCCAAGATTTGTTACTTTCCAAATGATAAAAGATAGGGCACTTCTTTTTTTGCTTTATTATTCCTGTAAGGTTGTGGACTGAGAGTAGAGTCCTTACCAACTCTGGATACAGAATTCAATATAAAGTTTTAAGAAGGGAAATGAAGAGAAGATTGTTAAGAGAGTGAAATGAATCTTAGTTGGACATGAAAAATTCCAGGACTTTAGGGAAAGCATGTGAAAGAAATGAAAAGTTTGAGAAGAATCATCCCAAAAGAATTGATGTACAGTAAAACCTCAATACTCCAGGGACAGAACTTCTGAGACTGGAGATTGGGGAGCAAGTATGTTCTTTGAGTACAGTGATGCAGTCCCAAATTTCCATTAGCAACCACATCCGTGCAGGAAAAAAATGTGAAGTATGTGGAAGAAAAGGAGTACCTTATTTGGATGGCAGTAGTTAGATAAGGTTTTCACTGAGGAAGCTTGGAAGGAGCAACAGGAAATAAATAGACACAAAAGCAAAAGGTAGGGAAGAAGGAGAAGGAAGAAAATGGTGGTGATAAATCAATAGCAGTGACTATAAGGAGCCATAGGAACATCCAGGAGAAGATACATGGCTATGAGAATAAGAACCTGTAGTGGGGACCAAAAATGGCAGCGTATGTGTATGTATGTGTGTACCCACACCTGCTTTGGCAGGAGTAGTTTAAACAACAACTTGTAGCTCAGTTGTATATCATATAAAGATGTAAGGGCATCTCTATCATTGTAATAAAAAGAGCTCTTGACAAAGAATCTAAAGACTTGGGTTCAAATTCTGGCAGCTCCACTTATTAGCTTGGTGACCTTAGACAAAACACATGACCTTTTTTTAAGCATCTGGTGCTGAAAGATTCAGAGCTTACATAAGATTGTAAGTAAAAACATGATGTAAATAAACTTGAATTGTTTATGACCCTTTTTGCTGGGTTGGAGACAAAAGAAGCAAAGGACTAGGACTTGAGGGTCAATTTGGTAAAAAACAGACCCTGTGAAAAGGCACTTTATTTGCTTTTTTCCCTTTTAAGGAGGATGTTTGACCTTTGGGCTGGGAAGGAGAGAACAAAGCTCAGAAGGAGTTGAAATTGATGCTAAATGATACCAGGGGTTCCATGAACTTGAAAAAATTTTGATAACTTTCAATCTAACTTGTTTCTTTTGTGATCCCATGTATTTAAAAACCTTATTTGAGGAGTCTAAAGACTTTACCAAACTGCCAGAAGGGTTCGTGACAAACAAAAAGGTTCAGAACCTCTAACTCTATTCTTGAGTACTAAAAGAAATAGTATCACCGAGGTTCCTTTGAGGATTGGTTAACAGAAATGATTGCTGATTCTGTCAATGATCTCTGCAAGAACCTGGGGAATAGGAGAAGTGCTAGTGTAGAGAATAGAGCCTGCCAGTCACTGAGCTTTTCTTTGATTCCTGGAAAAATCCTAGAATGCATTATTAAGGAGGTGGTTGGAGAGCCGTTAGGGAAGCCAGGATCACAGAGAACCAACCTGACTTCCTCCTGAAAAGGTCATACAAGACTAACCTCATTTCCTTTTTTGACAGGGCTATTAGAGACATCCCCTGGTAGAGCAGGGAACTTCTATAGATATACTTGGATTTTAGCCTACCATCTGGCTGAGTTGTTTGTACTCCTCATAGGCAAGATGGAGCCATTTGGGCTAGATGATAGAAGTTAGTTGGATTTGTACCTAGTTGAAAGTATGAACCCCAAAGATCAGTCATAAAGGCTTAGTGTCTGTTTTGAGGGAGGGTCTCTAATAGAGCAATCCCAGTGATGTGTTCTTGGCCTTATGCTTATTAAAGTTCTTATCATTTATTTGGATGAAACTATAAAAGGGCTATTCTTCGATTTGCCAATGATCTGATTGATGCTGGGAGTGTTAGCTTTCGGTAGGATGACTGACAGTCAAGGTTCCCACAGATCTTGATAGGCTACAATGTTGTACTCAATTGAATGGGATAAGACTGAAGTGTGCTAGAGATATGGTTAACCCTGGGTCCAAAAAACTGACTTCACAAGTATTGACTGGGGTATGTGGCTAGAAAACAGCTTTCCTGGATTACAAGTGCCACATAAACCACCAGTATGAAATATCAGCCCCCAAAATCAATAGTTTCTTGAGCTACATGGTGAAAAAGAGATCCAGGCCTTTGGAACTGGTCCAGTTGCTACTCTTTTCCCTGGTCAGATCCCATCTGGTATTCTTTGCTTAGTTCTTAGCCCCACCTTTTCAAATTAGGTTAATAAGCTCATAGGAGATTCCCATTAGAGGGTACCCAGGATGAATCCTGGGTATCATGTCATATAATAATAACAATAATAATAATAAGAGGAAGAAATCAAAAGTATCCATAATCGTATGAAAAAATATTTTAAATCCCTCCTGATTAGAGAAATGCAAATTAAAACAACTCTGAGGTATCACCTTACACCTATCAGATTGGCCAATATGACAGTAAAGGGAAATAATAAATGTTAGAGGGAATGTGGCAAAATTGGGACACTAATGCATTGCTGGTGGAGTTGTGAATTGATCCAACCATTTTGGAGGGCAATTTGGAATTATGCCCAAAGGGGTTTAAAAGGTTGCATGCCCTTTGATCCAGCAATACCACTACTAGGTTTGTATCCTAAAGAGATAAAAAAAATGGGAAAGGAACTGTTTACACAAAAAATATTTATAGTTGTTTTTTTGTGGTGGCAAAGAATTGGAAACTAAAGGGATGTCCCTCAATTGGGGAATGGCTGAACAAAATGTTGTATATGATAGTGATGGAATACTATTTTGCTATAAGGAATGATGAACAGGATGATTTAAGCAAAAACTGGAAAGACCTACATGAACTGATGTAGAGTGAAATAAGTAGAAACAGGGGAACATTGTACACAGTAACTGCAATATTGTGGGACAATCAAATGTGATAGAATTTGCTACTAACAGCAATACAATGATCCAGAAGAATTCTGAGGGACTTAAGACAAAGAATGCTCTTCACTTCCAGAGAAAGAACTGTTGGAGTAGGAATGCAGATCAAAGCATATGATTTATCACTTGTTTATTTGGGCATATGATTTGGGTTTTATAAGATTTTTCACTTACAAAAATGAATAACATATGTTTTATATGATAATACATGTACAACTCAGATTGAATTGGGTTCCTAGGAGGGGGAGGAAAGAAGGGAGGGAGACAAGATGAATGATATAACTTTAGAAAACTTATGTGTACATTTGTTATTAAAAAGAAAATAAAGATAAAACTAGGAAAAATGTAAAAAATAATAAGAGGAGGAAGCATTTTAGAGCATTTTAACATTTTCAAAGTCCTTTACATATATGCTACTTCATTTGTTCCTTAAAATAACCCTGTGAATCAGGTGCTAGCAGGATTTTTCCCCGTTTTTATAGATGAGGAAGCTGAGGCTCAGAAAAGTTAAATGACTTTTCCAGGGGCACACACCACACATCTAGAAAGCAAGTAAAGTAGGACATGAACTCCTGTCTTTCAGACTCAAAATTCAGAATTTTATCCATAGTATCACCTGGCTTCCTTTGAGGATTGGTTAAAAGAACTGAGGTTGTTTACCTTGGAGTCAAGAGGAGTTGGTGGGGGAAGCTGGGTGGCTCAGTGGATAGAAATCCAGGCCTGGAAACTGGAAGTCCCGGGTTCCAATCTGGGCTCAGACACTTCTTAGCTGTGTGACCCTGGACAAGTCACTTGACCCCCATTGCCTAGCCCTTACCATTCTTCTGCCTTGGAACCAATACAAAGAACTGATTCTAAGACAGGAGGTAAGGGTTTAAAAAAAGGGGAGTTGGTGAGTGAGAGATGGGGCAGGATAACTGTCTTCAAATATTTGAAAGGCTATCTCTAGGAAGAGGTAGGACATTTCCTAAGAGCAGAGATTAGGAGTAATGTTAAATGAAGTAGAGAGTATAAAAGTGAAGACAAACTCCTCACAGTGAAAGCAGGTTCCCTTTCCTTCACAAGAGATCTTTAAGTAAAGACCCAGTGGCCATTTGTTAACAATCTTGTTGATAGGTGGTTTAATCAGGCACAGGTCAGCTTAGAGGGCCCCTGAGGTCCTTTGTAGCTCTTTGATTTGAATATTCCGAGTTTCTGTATTGTAGTTGTTAGGTACTGTAAAACATTGTAGACCAGTGAGCTTGAAGGGCATGAAGGGTTTTGAGTTGGGCTTGGATGGATGGCCAGCAAGTAGTCTAAGGGATTGGGTAAGAAGGAAGAGCACTGAATTTGAAGTCCAAAGAACTAAGAAGCAATTCTGCAGCTAATTAAATGTGTAATCTTGGGCAAGTAATTTAAGTCCACTCACCTTTCTTTTCTGTATTTGTAAAATGGGGTTAATCCTGGTAGTGCCTGGGTTCACCTTAGATAATGCCCATGAAGGGCCTTGTCAATGGGAAAGCTCTCAAGTAGTGCCAGGTGTTGCAGTTTTGTTAATACATCACCTTCAAGCAGGTACTCCTTTCACTCTTGCCTTTTTGTTGGGCCCAGGATCCTTGATCTAAAGGTAAGGACCTGTAATATACCTTCCTCATTTGACAGAGAGGGAAACCAAAGGTGAGATGATTTGCCAAGGCTCACTAAAGTTCTAAGTGGCAGAACTGGGATATATCCCTTAACTGCTAATATGGCCAGATAAAATGATTGACAATTTTCATCCCCTGAGAATGTTTTCATTCCTTTTTCTGCCAACAGTGCATCTCTTGCAGGTCCATTTTTGGCTTATTATTTTAAATAAATATTATTTTATTATCTACAAGTTATTACTAGTTTGGAAATGTACATCAGAGTTATAATGTTGTCTCCATAGAAAAGGAACTCCAGTTTATATGATTCCTCCCCACAAAAATCTGGGCTCATTTCTACCATTATTCTACCATCTTTTTCTTTAAGTAGAGTTATTTTGTGATTTGCAGACTAATTCAGGTTCAATTCTTGCCTCTCTTGGGGAACAAGTCCTCTACATTAGTTTCTCTTGAAGACTTCAGAAAAAACTTGTATCAAGATCTATAATATTTTTAAAAATCCAGGAATAATAATATATTTTAATATTATCTTCTGTCAAGACTATATGGTAAATAACTGTCTGCTTGACCTGCTGTTGTTGCCTAGACCTCATTTCTCTCGGTTATGAAAATGTTTTTTTTTGGCTTATCTATTCTCTTCCTTCCTAGAACACCACTTTCTTTTGCTTTTTTCCCCCGTGGTCAAAAACATTCCCTATTTTGCTCCATATAAACCTATTCCCAGCATTCCCTGTTATATCAAGCCTCACTGACCTGATGGGAATTGAACACAGGGATATATTGTCAGGTACCTCTTAGGGTTGGCCTGATGCTCTCTGCAGGTAGATTTCTTTTGATTTTTGAAGACTAAAGACAGTTGATTGCAGTCTGAAATTTGAAGAAATTTGGAGAAATTAAACCTGTCAGGAGTGCAATCAAATCCGCATTGCCTTTGCTTCCCCTTTCTTGGTTCCCTTCTCCCAAGTTGCATTTAGAACCATATGTGTATTTTCCCTAGGCATTTTTCTTGGGCTTTTTATTCCTTTTGGGGAATATCCATTGCAAAACTTTGGGTATAGGTAGTCTGAATGTCCAGTTTGGGGAAATTCATTCTCCAAGAACTTCTTATATAGGGATTTCTGTGTAATAGTGAAAGGCACTCTCAAGTGGGTAGGGGCAGAAAAGGCCTTGCATAAGCTGAGTTTTGAGCTCTAAAAGTATATGCATGGGGAAGGACTGTCATATTGCCTGGGCATTATTTTTCTGAAAATATAAACTTAGAATAATAATGTCAATTCCAGCTTTTTAGAAAAGGCATTTTTAAAACATTTATTAATATTCATTTTTAACATGGTTACATGATTCATGCTCCTACTTTCCCCTTCACACACACCCCCCGAACTCCCCCCCCATGGCCGATGCACATATCTACTGGTTTTAACATGTGTCATTGATCAAGACCTATTTCCAAATTGTTGATAGTTGCATTGGTGTGGTAGTTTTGAGTCTACATCCCCAATCATATCCGCCTCAACCCATGTGTTCAAGCAGTTGTTTTTCTTCTATGTTTCCTCTCCTGCAGTCCTTCCTCTGAATGTGGGTAGCTTTCTTTACCATAAATCCCTCAGAATTGTCCTGGGTCATTGCATTGCTGCTGGTACAGAAGTCCATTACATTCGATTTTACCATAGTATATCAGTCTCTGTGTACAATGTTCTCCTGGTTCTGCTCCTTTCACTCTGCATCAATTCCTGGAGGTCTTTCCAGTTCACCTGGAATTCCTCTAGTTTATTATTCCTTTGAGCACAATAGTATTCCATCACCCGCATATACCACAATTTGTTCAGCCATTCCCCAATTGAAGGACATCCCCTCATTTTCCAGTTTTTTGCCACCACAAAAAGCACAGCTATAAATATTTTCGTACAAGTCTGTTTATCTATGATCTCTTTGGGGTACAAACCCAACAATGGTATGGCTGGATCAAAGGGCAGGTAGTCTTTGCGCTTTCTTCCCTTTGAGCATAGGTAGCCCTTTGAGCATAGTTCCAAATTGCCAGCCAGAATGGTTGCATCAGTTCACAACTCCACCAGCAATGCATTAATGTCCCAATTTTGCCACATCCCCTCCAGCATTCATTACTCTCCCCTTCTTTCATTTTAGCCAATCTGCTAGGTGTGAGGTGATACCTCAGAGTTGTTTTGATTTGCATTTCTCTAATTATTAGAGATTTAGAACACTTTCTCATGTGCTTATTGATACTTTTGATTTCTTTATCTGAAAATTACCTAAAGAAAAGGCATTTTTTATTGCTTATCTCTTCACTTCCCATTCCTTGAGTTTTATTGGTAGTATGGAAGGTAGGGTATCAATTGAGTTGACATGGCATCTGGCACCTCATTTTTTAACTTTATGATTTGGGGCATCAGAGCCAGGATCCTTTTTGTTTAACCAGAGATGAGCATGAGAAACTTGTATCCTATAGAGTCTGTGTCTGGAGGCAGCAAGAGTAGATGACTCCTCTGAGGAAGCCCTAGTATGGTCAACAAGCCCCAGGCTGGCAAACTTGGAAGGTGGGTAGGCAGTGTTGGGCCTGACACTCCAGGCCCAGGTACTTAGCTGTCCTGAGATGGTACGCTGGACTTTAAAGATCTCAACCCTATGAGGTCAGTACAAGAACTCAAGTGACAGAGGACTGACCAAGTAATCAAAAATCTCAGCAGGGAATGAGTGAAAGAAAAAATACCTCAATCAATTTAAAAATTATTATATATCTAGAACTTTCCCCAGAGAAGGAGTAAGTCAATGCAGGCAAAGATTTACAGGGAAAAATGGATTTTCCACAAGGACTGAATGAATGCCTAGAAGAAACAAGTGATATAAAAAATGAAATCAAAGCTCTTGAGGAAAGAATTGAAAAAAGAATAAATAACTTAGAAGAGAAAGTGGTGAGTCTTACCTAAGTAATGCACTCCCTGAAAACTAGTATAGAACAAACAAAAATCAGTGACTGCACAAGGCAGCAAAACATATTATATAATCAAAAGATTTAAAAAATAGAAGAAAATGTAAGATAACTGATATAAAAAAAATTGACCTGGAAAACTGGTTAAGGAGAGATCATTGGAGAATCATATTTTTCCAGGTTAAAAAGACAAAGCCTGAAGGGGAAGCTAGATCCTGGGTTCAAATGTGACCTCAGACACTTCCTAGCAATGTGACCCTGGGAAAGCCACTTAACCTTCATTGCCTAGTCCTTACTGCTCTTCTGTCTTGGAACCAATACACAGTATTGATTCTAAGATAGTAGGGAAGGGTTTATTTTTTAAAAGCCTGGGCCGCATTTTTTCAAGAAGTTATTATACAAAAATGAAAGCTTTTTTAGAACCAGAGGTCAAAGTGCAGATAAAATATGCCTATAACCTCCTGAAAGGTTATTTTTTTAAAAACCCTTCCAATTTAAAACTTCCCATAATATTATAATAAAAATCTGAAGCTCCTATCAGAGAAAAATCCTGCAAGCATTGAGAAAGAAGCAGTTTAAATACCAAAGAGCCCCATACTGGATCACACAAGACCTGGCAGCTTCTACTATAAACAAGAGGAGATCTTAGTATATACTATTTCAGAAGGCAAAATGGATAGGCTTACAACCAAGAATAGCTTACTCTGCAAAATTGAGTATTATCCTACAGGGGAGGAATTGGTCTTTAATGGAATAGGGGACTTCCAAGTATTCCTAATGAAAAGTCCAGAGCTGAGTAGAAACTTTGAGATGCAAACTCAGGAGTACAGAGAAATCTAGAAAGGTGGGAATGGGCATTGGTTCTGTTCTAAGGGTTTAAAGAGGGTAAAAGGAAGACACTAATGCAGAAAGGGGGAAGAACAGAATGGATCTTGCTATTTCTTATAACTGAGGCATGTGAGAAGAGTATATACAAACATGGAGGAAGAAATGGAGGGAGCGGGCATCAAATGAACTCCACTTTTACCTGAAATGGACAAAGGAAGGTTGAACGTGTGCTTGCATGCGTGCACACACGTATAGTATAGTATAGAAATATGTCAAATTCTATAAGGAAACAAGGAGGGATGAGTTCAGAGGAGGATAATATTAGGGAGGAAGTAGCTCCCAACAAAACCAACTTCCTGATCCTTAAGAGAAGATTGAAAGGGAGAGGAAGGAAGCAAAGAATTAGAATCCAAAGACGAGCCTTAGACAATTGTGGGAATGGCTGAACAAACTGTGGTATATGAATGGAATGGAATAGTATTAAGCTGTAAGAAATAAAGAGAGACTCAAAAATCTGTGGTAATGTGAAGTGAGCAGAACCAATAGGAGAGTTTGTTGCAAGTCCAACCAACAGCCTTGTAAAAACAAAACTTGGAGATACTTCTGAACTCTGATCTATCCAATAACCAATCCTGCTTTCAGAGAACTTATATCACAGCATGTTGCATACTTCCTGACAGATAGATGACGGGTATGACATAAAGAGAGACATTTATGCCATGGCTCCTGTGTAGATTTGTTTTGCTTTACTCTGTTTATCTGTTTTTGTCTTTATTTGTATTATCAGCCCTTAGCACAGTGCCTGGCAAATAGGAAGCTCTTAATAAGCATTTGTTAATCAATTTCTCTTGATTTTTAGTTGGAAGAAACCAGATGGAGAGTAGAGAATGAGGATTAGCAATAGTGATGCTAGAAAAAAAGATGACCATTCTTAAGGTAAAAACCTGGGGTTAACTTATATATTTTATCTGGGTTCAGAAGGGTGAGTAGGAGACAGGAATGGACAATAGACTGGGACCAAACAAGTTAGGAAATTGGGTTTGGCAGTTTGGGGAATGGCAGTTGACAGGAGTGACTGTTGGGCCTTAACTGTCACACTGATCCACCTAGCCAGGGAGTCTGTGAAACCAACAAGTGACAGGGTAGTACAAGGACAAAAGAATTATAAACACGGGGTTTTAGTAATAATTGAGGGTCAGGGATAATGGGGAAAGGTCACACTGAATCTAATCACTAGGGACCACACAGGGGCTGGGAAAATGGGTTAAAGCCTATACTGCACTAATCAGACAATTACAGACTAGAAGGGAATCCACTAGAAGGTAAATCCAGGAAATGCTAATCAAGGAGCTTGTCTCAGACTGGGATGTCCCCCACGCCAGCTAGATCTTCTTGCTCACTTGATCTTCCCTGGCAGGTCTTCCTTCTCAGTGGTAACTCCACACTCCTTGGGCTCCTCACTGGGCAGGTAAAGGTATCCTTTCCCAGCTTGACCAGAGTCCTCAAGGGCAAACAATTTTCTTTCCTTCATTCCATTTAGAATGTCGATGGCTGACAGTTAAGGTTTTTCCTCTAGCCTGCTTGCAAAATCTGCTTCAGTCTATTTACCTATTATACCATTTAAACTTTTAAGAAATTCACAGGTGATAACATAAGGAAGTTCAGAAGTCAGGTGGAATGTATCCTATATTTAAAAAAATCTAGTAGTATGAAATGGCAATTCAGTGTTTCATTTATATTTTCTTTTGCTGTATATAGAAATTACTTTTTTAGCATTTAAGTTCAGAATTTTAAAAACAATGAAAGAAGAATAAAAATATAATTGTAAGAAAAATATTTCCCCACTCTCTGTACTTTTTGTAGCAGGGCAAGATCATGTCTGACTCATAGCCTGAGAAATTCTGTCAAGTAACTTAGCACCATAGGAATTTGCCTAGTCTGTCTGGTAGGAAGTACCAAAGTCTGATTTCTTAATATGCAGTAAGTACATATGTGTTGTAATGATTGAAAAAAATCCACATTTAATAAAAATGAAAGGAATTTATAACTCATTAGGTTAGGGACTAATCCTGCTATTTCACTGATGAAGAACACTTGAGTGAAGGAACTTCTACCAATACAGGTCAACACTATCTCTGTAACTCATCAAGACCATCTCTCTACCCATTTATATCATATTGCCTTTCACAAGTCATTGATTGTCAGGAAAGGTTTTTTGGGGAGTGGGTTATATTTCGTCTTTATTGTAAATATGCAAGTAAGTAGATTATTAAAAGCAGATTTGATTCATATGTTCAGTCATCTACGAGTGACTAGGAATCACAGACTCTATTAAGAGTGAACCATGTGATTAAATCCAGAGTTGTATCAGAATGCTCTAATGAGTTTCAGATGCTGCATCATAAATCACAATTCTATTTTTAACCATCTTTTAAAAAAAAAACCAAGGCATTCCCCAAAACACTAGGTTCTCTTTTTTCTTTTCTTCCTAAAAATGCCAATAACACTTAAATTAACTACATATTTACAATGTGATTGTCACAATGTATATAGGATTAGAACAGTTACCTACTCCGGAATAACAGCCCAAAATATAATAAATTCAGGACTCAATTCTTGCTTTCTTTGAGAAGCTAATTATTCAGTAGGTGCCTTTTGCACCAAGCATTTTATGGAGTGTCTGAATACTCAAATTGAAGTACTTCTGAATCTCACTGTTAGGTAGTTTTTGCCACTTGCCTTCTTAGCTTGAAGTAGAATTATTATCTTTCAGTGGCCACAAAGAAGAATTCTGGTATCTTCATGAAGTAATACTCAAAATATATAACACTGGCTTTTGTAGCATATCCTTGGCTGGCATCTTAAGGTTCAACAATATACAACAATTATGTTTTTAATTCCTAAATAGTAGAGTACTTGTTATTTAATAATTTGGAGTGAGAACATTACTCCGGGCAGAAAGTTTGAATAGATGTTAAATGATACAATACCTATAGGAGTTTATTCTATAAAGGTGTTTTTTTTTTCAAAAACAGCATTATAAAAGAATGGTGGCCTTTGTCTTTTTTAAAAATCAGAGGCAAAGGTATAGAATTCTTAAAGGGAACACTATATATTCTATTTCTGTTAAGTTGATCTTGCCCAAGATTTCTACCACTTACCATCTAGAGAGTTTTAAAGAGCATCTCAGCTGCTTTAACAATGAACAACTTGTCTTACTTAGGAAGAAAGAATGATCTAAGTTCATTTGTATATTTTTCTTCTTCAGGAAAAAATATAATAGCTAAACATGTATCTCAGCAACTTCACATACTTTGGAGACTAAGCCCTAAAAGTTTTAGACTATTCTCTATCTACCATAAAATTATAATCCATTTTTACTTACTTGGGGTGCTGTTTTATTGGCTTTGAAACCAGTGTACAGTAAGCTCAATAATCTCTACCATATGATAAAGGTATGCATTTCTGCCCACAAATAACTTGTGCATTTGCTATGAAAATTCAGTTTGTATGGTGTTATGTTTACAAAATTACTTTTGTAAATCCCAGACTTTCTTAAATATTCTGCTAAAAGACATACGTAAAATATATAATTCCATATTCTCTGCCTTGAAAAAATTAAAATTATATATGTGTGTATGTATATATGTATACTAAAGAGATAAGAAAATGACTACATATGCATTTGTTTTAAATTGCATAAACTTATAAGTATATTAAATAAGCTGGCACAGTCTAAATGATGCTACCTTTGAGGTCCAAATGCAGCAGAGATGAGGTTATTCCAATTCATGGTGAAGTGAAAAGCTTTGTTTAAAAATTACAAATATTGTCTGGCTCTCTTTCTTGACTGAGGACTATGAGTTGCTCCCCTATTAGTAATAGGGATACTGCTAAGTCTCATTTTTTTAAGAAAATGGCCTAACAAAAATATATGCAAAATAACTGGTCTTCATAAGAGTGCAATATTACATTTTTATGTAAAAAATAATCTTTGGGATGAGTATTTATTCAGCATGGAACATGTTAGTTTGTTAAAATATTTCATAATAACATGTGCATGTTGTAGCAAAAAAAAATTGTAAATAACCATATGCTCTATTGTCTTTGTATACACTGCCACCTCTGTTGGGGAATAAATTTGATTTAAAAAAAAAAGAGTGAACCATGTGGTATGACATTGGAAAAAGTAAATATGGTTTTGAGTTCACAATTAACGTGGACACAGCCTCTGGCTTTTTAGAGCAATGTCATGTGGTGCCTCTTTTTAATTAGTCCAGGTTTCCACCTTTAATCCAAAGGCATCCCAATTTTGGAAAAGGACAATAGAAATGCTTATGGGGCCTAGAGAGAGCACTTTATGAAAATGAAACCAGCTTGAGGAGCGTGTGGATATTAGCACTCTTGGATACTTAGAAGAGTGTGAGTAATGAAGAACAAGGTCAGACTGACAGGAAGGCAGGGGCATGAAAGATGAATCTGGGCAGAAATGTGACCACCATCAAAATGACTATGAGGTTACATAAGAGCCCTTTCCCCTGGGATTAGAGAATCTTTGATTTAGGAAGGGCTTCAGAGATCTTTTAGGCTACCCCACCACACTACTGCTGCCAGAATAATCTCCCAAATGTATCTCTCTGATCACATTGCCCCTTTCATCAAAAATCTTCAGATTCTCCATTGTCTTCCAAGGACAACATAAACCCCAGATCTTAGCATCTGGGGACTTCTACTGCCTGGCCTCAGCTTAATTCTCCATCCTTATCTCATACTATTCCACTCTAGGTTCTGGAAAAATCAGGATACTCCACATCCCTGCATCAACCAGCCATCTCCCATCTTCAGAGCCCCAGATGAATCTTTTCCTCCAATCTAGTCAATAAGCATGGAGGTGCTATTTTCCATGAAGCCCTTTCCAACATCCTCCTTTCCCTAGCCCAAAATAATTTCTTCCTCCTGAAATCCTAAAATCTATGTGACATTATAACATTTTGTTGGAGAGTTCCAGACACTTGGATCAATTAATCAATAATCAACACTTATTTAATGTTGAATAAGTTATTCAACTGTGCCAGGAATTGTGCTGGGCGCTGTCCTCAAGGAGATTGCATCATTCCAGAAGACCTAGCCTCATCTCCCCCCACTTTTATCAATTATATGTGAATATAGCTTTCCCTCCTATTGGATTGTAAACTCTTTGAAGGAGCAACAGGCTGTAATGGGGAAAGTATTGGATTGGATTTCCAATTTTGGCTTTACCACTTATGAGCTATATATGACCAGTCACTTTCCTCTCTGATCCTCCGTTTTCTCATCTCTCAAATAAAAAAGTAGCATATTAAACTCTAAACTCTCTTGCAGTTCTCACAATGCATACTCTATCTTTGTACTTAGCACAGGACTTTGCACATAGAGGGTTGTAAATGTTTGTTGAATCGAAGTCCTGCCTGTAGCACAGATCCTCCCAAGTAGGAGCTCATAAGTTTTTGGAGTATTCTAATCACAGAGGAGAGCAATGGTTACCAAGAATTTAAACTAGAAATTAGTTCTCTTATATGATTGTTTTGGGGAAAACCCTCACAATCTAATTAGGTCTTTAGAATAGTCCATTGGAAGCTTTCCAACATGATAGGACTGTGTTAAGAGTGGAAGTTATAGGAGAGGATCCATCTCTCCAATTAGAGGTTAGCTTGCATATGGTCTGCCATAGTTAGAAATTAGAGATGAGATACAAGATTCATCACCAACCTCAGACAAGGAAATTTATTGCTACATGGCCTCTCTTTGACCTCTGTAACATGGATCCCAAAGGCAGCATTTATAGGGAGCTTCTGGTGCAAGTTGGCCTAAGTGTTTCCTCACTTAGATTTCAGACACGGGTGTATGGAGAATCTTGAGGTGGGGATTTTTAAAACTTTATTTTTTTAATTTAATTTTTTCATATCATTCATTTTTGTAAGTAGGTAATCTTATGAAACCAAAATCCCAAACCATAAATCCAAATAAACAATTGAAAAATAGTATGTCTTCATCTGCATTCTGGCTCCAACAGTTCTTCCTCTGGAGGCAGGAAGCATTCTTTCTCCTAAATTCCTCAGAATTGTCCCGGATCTTTGTATTGCTGTTACTAGCAAAGTCTATCACATTTGTTCATTCCACAGTATTGGCTGTTATTGTGTATAGTGTTTTCCTAGTTCTGCTTATTTCACTCACATCAGTCCATAAAGTTTTTTCCATCTCTTTCTGAAGTCATCTTATTCATCATTCTTTATAGCACAATAGTATTCCATCATTGAGGTGGGTTTTTAATGTGTGTCTGACCATCCAGGATCAGAGTTAGCATCTACAGTGAAAGACTCTATATATGACTTGAAATTGTCTAGTTACCCATTTTGGAGGTACAGTATAGGACTGGTAAACTTCTCTATTCAATTTAACAAATATTTATTAGATTCCTATTGTACTGTCTGTCCCATTTTCTCCACTCACACAATCTCTATCCCAATTCAGACCTTCCTCAATTTTTTCCTGGACTCTTCTAATAGTCTTCTTGCCTATAGAGTCTCCTTTTTCTAATCTGTCTTTGACAGAGCTACCAAAGTAATTGTCCTAAAGAGTAGGTTGGGCATATCACTCTCTTCCCTACTTAAAAATCTTCAGTGCCTCATTATTACCTCTAGGATAAAATATAAAGTCCTCAAGCTGGCATTTAAAACCCTCCACCATCTAGTTCTCCCCTACCTATCTTTCCAGTATTTTCTATTATTCTCCTTCCTGAACTTTGTATTCTACTCAAATTAGCCTGTTCCCTATTCCCTATATAGAAGTGTCTCTTGCTTCTGTGCCTGGCCACCTCTGGAATGTTCTTCGTCTTTGTCCCTGACCCTAACGTCCATTATTATACAACTCAGGGGCCACCCCCTTATACAGTGCCTTTCCTGAGTCCTCTTAATTGTTAGCCTTCTCTCCCTCTTGAAATTACTTTGTAGTGTTTTATATTTATTTCTAACTCCTCCTCAATCAAAAGTCAGGTGCTGTTTCTGGTCAAAACTGTTTGTGTTTTTTCTTTCCTTTCTCAGTACCCAGCATAGTGCCTTGTACAGTTGACACTTAAATGCTCAAATTGCTAGGTCAGTTGAGAGAAGATTCAAAGGTTAGCAAAGACCTAACCCTGGCCCTAGTGACAGGAGATCATCCATATCCAGATAACTAACTGGGATGGAGTTCACTGAGATGTGTGGCTTTTCCGGTGGTGCAAAGGTAGTTTCCCAAGTTCTTTAGACCAGTGGTGGCAAACTCCAGTAAAAGGGGATCCCTACAGGCTGCACATTGACTGAGAAAACCACAAATTAACATCTCTGGCATATTGTATTTTTAGGTATTTCATTAAATATTTCCCAATGACATTTTAATCTGGTTCAGGCTGTACTGGGGAGTTTTGCAGGCCATTGAATTTGACACCTCTGCTGTACATCTTCTCTCACATCCTGTGTGACTGTGTTTCAGGCTACTATAAATTCTCCTTAAGGGTTTTGCTCTTTATCACAGGGGCCTTCCTCTAGGTCTCAATATCTCTTGGATACCTTCACTGAGGTATGGGTGGCAATGATTTTCATCAAGATTTCATAGAGTGTGAGAAAGTAGGCAGAAAAGCTCTTGGGTGTTGCTATTTCCTCAATATCTTCTGGGATAATGAGAAAGTCTGTGACTTTTTTTCCCCAGATATCTGGTACCCTCCCTTCTTTCAGATATCTTGAGAATCAGTGCCTTTAGAGTTGCACTGCAGCTGATGATAACACAATGTTGTTGTACATATTTAATATATTATACTACACTTGATCTTAGCCAAAAGGCCAAGAAGCGATTCAGTATATTATAAAAATATATAGTATATTAGCAAAAGAAAGTGCTTTGTGATGTCTACAGCTAGCAGGGCAGGAAGCTTTTTACTAAGTATGGAGATTAGGCTAGGCTTCACACAGGAGGTAGAATTTGAGTGGGGCTTTAAAGATTGGGTAGGACATTTCAGGCATAGGGGATACAGTGTGGACAAAGGCCCAGAGAGAGCAGAAATAGTTCACTTTGTTTGGAGCATAGGGTATGGGGAGGGGACTGATAGTTTAGTTGGGAAAATTCTTTTCTGTGGCTGGAATGTTCTCTTACCTCACCTTTGCCTCATGGAATTTCTCAGCTCAAGTTTTAGCCTAATTACAGCGGTCCTTTCTCAATTCCATCCCTCCCCAACTGGATACTCCTTCAGTTCTCATACTGCCTACTTCCATCTCCTTTATATGCATCTTGGATATGCCTACAGTATTTATATAGATGTTAATTCTGAGGTAAAGAGCTTTTTTCCTTGTCTCTTTGTATCCCTACTACCTGACACACAGTAGATGTTTAATTGTTGATTGATTGGTGCTAAATTGTGGAGGGACTTGAACTCTAGATTACCAATTTTGAATTTTACTTGAGAGATAGGGAGCTTCTCAAGATTTCTCAGCAGTAGAATGACACAACCAGATCTTTGTGGAAGAAATAGTTAATTCTGTTAGTGCATTGCAGGACAAAGTGGAGTTGAAAGGGAGTGGAGAATGTTCAGCCCATTCTGGAAAAGAGGCCTGGGATGAGTGGCTTCCTTTCCAGTATTGAGCTTGCCCTTATTTGTTGTGAGCTCATGCTCGGTTGTTGAAAACTAAAATTGAGCAGAAATTTCCCTTTGCCGTTTTCAATACAGATCATCCTGGGGACCAGTGGCCAAACTGCTTCTCCTTTAGGTTCCTGAGTTAAGGATATTGACTGTGGAGAAAAGCATTGTGGAACTTAGTGCCAAATTCCTGTTGTCCTTTGTGGAGTTAAGCCAAGCAATCGAAAATCTGCAGCCTCAAGAGACAATCTTGTTTAAAATCTAATTGAGGAAGAGGGATTGTGGGGAAGGTGGAGTTTAGACCAGTGCTTTTTGACTCACATTATCAATTTAAGTCCTGGCAGAATTCAGGAAGATGTGGAATGTCATCCTTATTAACATTTAGGAAATGGCTCCCAGAGAATTTGGGATTGACAGCCAATAACATATTGGAGGCAATGAAGTACTGGAGGCAACCTAAGCTAGCATGCTTATTGACCCCACAGGATCAAGTCCTGTCATTTCAGAGAGAAGTCACTGGTGGGACTTCAGGCTTTAGGCCTTATTATTCTCATTATTAATATGATCAAAGAAGATGATTAATAATATCTAACATTGGTGCCATACTTAAGAATTCACCAGCTTTTACTGTTTCAAATGACATTGTAAAACCATGCTGGAATCACAGCATGGCACAGCTGGCAGACACTTAAGAGATCAATTAGTCAGATCTTTTTATTTGCTGGTAGTGAAACTGAAGCCCAGTGAGGAAATACGCTCACATAGCAAGTAGGGCACAAAGGTGAGATTTGACCTCAGCTTTTTCATAATCAAACGATCCTGTGCATCCTTGACAGGACTCTTTGCATGGTATGATGTGGGGTGGAAGGGAGGAGAGGGAGAGATTATGAATGGGAACAGTCACCTGCTTTTCTGTTTCTTTGAGACAAGTCCAACTTTAAGAATGTGATGGTACCACTTAACCATTTGAAGTCCATGCTCTATTTCTCTTGAACCTTTCCTTTCCTGTTAGAACCATAGACATAACAAGGGTAGGGCAACCAGGACAGAGAATTTTCGAGGGATTGGCAGCACTTGCAGGTTTTCAACAGCATGGAAACTATGGGGTTTCATGCTTAGTTGGCAAGACTACTTGAATACTATTGAATGCTACCAGATGGTAGACTGAGGAGTTGGGTAAAAAGCCCACTCATGCTCCAACATAGTGACTTCCCAGTCACTTTCTCCCTTTTGAGGGCAAATTTCATGCCCTTTGCCCCAGGTCTAGTACTTCTCTGCTCTAGGTATCAACACATACTGTTTCCTCTCTGCTCTGAAGAGAATTCCATTCTTGATGCATGGCCAAATGCTCTGTCAGATTGTTGTACCTCAAGCGCTGCCATGCCATAGGAGGCCCCTTGTATTCTAGAAGCTCTTTAGTTTCCTAGACCTCTTGGGAAGACAATGGGATAAAGTCTGTGGAAGCCTTCCCAGAATCATGTATTTCAATACATGAATAAAATGCAGAGGATTGCAGAGGAAACCAGTTGTGTTGAAATAGTTGTCAAAGTAGATTTTTAAGTTCACAGGTTTCAATTTAAGAACCCATGCTCAAGATGCATTTCCTTCTTAATTCTTGTAAGCTTGTGTTCTCTGAGTATCCTGACCTTCATAGAAGTCATAGAGAGCTTTACAGCTTTCATGCTGGCTGGGCTGTGGCTGTGGCCAACTGGCTCTTCATGCAGCATCACCATGGTTGCTCCAGCTGCCCTTCATTCAGGATTTGGCTAGCTGCGTGTTTGTCTGGATGCCTGTGTCAGACAAAGACAGCAGTTTAGTTTAGTTTGTTCCATGCCTGATGACTGCTTTATTATTTGGATTTTCTGCCCACATTTTCTAATACACTGGTCATGTTACCTTTATTTCTCAAAAGTCCAGGGTGTCCCAGTTACCCATAAAGTATAGTTCAACCCTTGTAGCCTAACATTCTTGACCTCAACCTCACTGCAACTTCTAGCAATATTAATTGGCCCCATTTCCTGGATTCTCTCTTTCTCCTTGCTTCTGTGACAATGATTTCTTTCTAGTTCTCCTATATGTCTAAATACTTCATTCTTTTTCCTTTTCTATCTCATCATCCATTCCTTGTCCCTTAAGTATATGTGTTCACTAGAGCTCTTCTCTTTCAGCACTTCTTCTTAGATATCTTATTGATAAACATGGGTTTAATATCACCTCTAGGCAGATACTCTTATATATCCAGTCCTAATCTCTCAAATTCCAGTAGTGTATCACCACCTGTCTACATGTCCAGTAGACATCTTAAATTCAACTTGTTCAAAATGGAACTCATTATCTTACCTTAAATCTGCCCGTCTTGTCATGGGCACCATCATCCTTCCATACAACCAGGCTCATAATCTCCCTTCTACTCTATTCTCCCTCCTCCAACCCACTCCTTCCCATGTTCAGTCAAGTAATTTCTGTAAACTAAATGGGCAGGTGTATGAATGCTGATTTTTGTTGGGGGTGGTATGTGTGGAGGTTTGCAGCTGTAGAATAATAGAGCAAGGGGAAAAAATCTAGTTAGCCCAAATTTATCTTTAATTGTTAGACTAAGTGGGAGAAGATTTTAAAATAAAAATACATTATTCGTTTAAAATGCCAATGTTTCTTTAGAGGATTAACTCATTTAGTGAGATCAATGCCTAGCCAAGATCAACAACAATTTCAACAATAAACAAATGGGGAGAAGGGAAAACAAAAATAAAGGAAAGAAGGGGAGCTGGACATACCTATGATCTTCCCATTTTCTTCCTCTTTATTAACAGTACAGTAAGTGTTCTATATGTCAGTATGGTAGGGAGAAAGGTATTCTGGGCAATGGAGTGGGAAGAAGTCACATATGTGGGGTTTGCGTCATCTAGGGGATGCTTCTTTGACACAGACCAAGTGCAACAGGCAACAACTGGATTGCATGGGAAACTTATTTTACTTATCCTTCACTTCCCCAGGGGAGGTGGGCACTGTAGGTAGGCTATCTGAACCTCAGTTTCCTCCTCGTAAATCGAGGATAAGAATACCTACAGTACCTTGTGCACAAGATTGTTTTGTGGCTCACAGGAAAGAATATAAAAGTCAATTGTTGGTTCCGGATTAAGATGGCGGCAGAGGAAAAAGCAGCTACTTAACCTCTCCTAACCGAAACATATAGGACTCCTCAAAAAGACATAAAAACAAATCCAGAGGAATGAAGGAACTCCACAACAGGGCACAGCATTGAAGGTACATGGAATTGGGGCATTTCCGTGCTATGAGGGTGAAAAAGCTCTCACTAAAACACGAGCTGAGCAACCCCCTCCACAACCCCACCCCACCTACAGTGCCAAAGCCAGCGTACAAGAGCTAGAGCAAGCTTGGGGCATCCATTAAGTTCTTGGCAGCTACGTGGGGCCTGTTCCTGAGAGCAGCAAGACTTAAGACCGCAAGAGGCTAAAGAAAGTGCGGACTTTGAACACAGACCCTGAGCGCAGGCGCAAGGGCAGGCTCTTGTGTCCACGGATCCTGAGCCCGGGACTGGACTTGGATCCTGAGCATAGGAGCGGACCTGGAGTGGGGACCCCGGGCAGAGGGGTGCACAACTGTGGAAACAGCTCCATGAGACTGTTAAAGGAGCCTCAGACAGAGGAACAAGCAAGGAGACCACCAGGAGGCTTGACCCTAAGAACAACTAGACCTGAGACCTCAGGAGCCTAAAGAACGCAGACAGACCCTGAGTGTCAGGATAAAGCTGAGAGGGCGCAGGACCAACAATGGCAAGCCAGAGACAAGAACCCCAAAAAGAGAAAGATCATCAAGAAGAAATCTGTAGCACTCCACAACTTTTACACAGATAAAATCCAGACAACAGAGCAAACAGCAGAGGAGAACAAACAGGTAATCACATCCAAACCTTCCCAAAACAATGAAAACTGGTCACGAGCTATTGAAAAGTTCAAATCTGAGATGATGAGAAAGATGGAAGAGATCTGGCAAGAAAATAACAGTTTAAAAGGCAGAATTTCACAATTGGAAAGTGAGGCAAGTCAACTAAAGACCAGAAATGACCAGATTAAAAAGGAAAACCAAAAGATTATAGCCGAAAACCAAAAGATTATAACCGAAAACCAGTCCCTAAAGGCTAGAATTGAGTAATTAGAAGCTAATGATCTCTATGATCTCTCAAGACAGCAAGAACAAATAAAACAAAGTCAAAAGACTGATAAAATAGAAGGAAACATGAAATATCTCAATGAGAAATTGACAGATCAAGAAAACAGGGCTAGAAGAGACAATTTGAGACTCATTGGTCTTCCTGAAAAAGCAGAAATTAATAGGAATCTGGACTCCACACTAAAAGAAATTATTCAGCAAAATTGCCCTGAAGTTCTACAACAAGAGGGCATTATAGATATTGAAAGGATCCATAGATCACCCTCTACACTAGACCCTGAAAAGACAACCCCCAGGAATATAATAGCCAAATTCAAGAGCTTCCAAGTAAAAGAAAAATCTTACAAGAAGCCAGAAAGAGACAATTCAAATATCAAGGAGCACCAATCAGGACCACACAGGATCTTGCAGCCTCCACACTAAAAGACCGCAAGGCTTGGAATATGATATTCAGAAAGGCAAGAGAACTGGGTCTACAACCACAGATCACTTACACATCAAAACTAACTATATACTTCCAGGGGAAAGTTTGGGCATTCAACAAGATAAAAGATTTCCAAGTATTTGCACAGAAAAGACCAGGACTAAATGGAAAGTTCGATACCCAACCACAAAAATCAAGAGAAACGTGAAAAGGTAAATAAGGAACAGAGGGGAAAGAAAGAAAACTTGTA
This sequence comes from Gracilinanus agilis, assembly GCF_016433145.1. Taxonomy (NCBI): domain Eukaryota; kingdom Metazoa; phylum Chordata; class Mammalia; order Didelphimorphia; family Didelphidae; genus Gracilinanus; species Gracilinanus agilis. The sequence continues at coordinate 14,314,975 of NC_058136.1, read as the reverse complement.
TTTTTTAAATTTGCCTCTTTAAGGGCTTCAATAAGATGTAATTATTTGTACTCCTATATGGAGGAATGTTATGTGTAATTCTCTGTAGTGAACTCTATTCACTATTATAGTAATCAGAAGAATAATTCATAGGGAGAGGTTGGAATACTAAATGGTCTAAGATGATATGGGGGGGGGGAAGAGTGGGGTGAATAGTAGAAGACACCAAGAGAAACTTGAATGAAGAAGAAAAATAGGATAATCTATTACACACAAAGAAGGCGTGGGAAGGGGAAGGGATGAATACTATTATAAGAAGGAGAGGAAGAGAGTATTAAGAGGTAATATTTAAACCTTACTCTCAGTGTAATTAACCCTGAGAGGGAAGAGTAGCTATATTATCCATTGGGATATAAAACTCTATCTAACCCTACTGAGAAAGTCAGAAGGGATAATCCAAAGGGAGCAGGGTAGAGGGGAGGTCCAAAAAGGGAGGGGACAAGGAGGAGGGAATTCATTAGGCCTTAAAAATAAAAAGAAGGGAATAATAAGGGAGGGGGTATAAAGGGAAGTAAATCAAGGGAGGGGACAAGGGTTATTGGCTTAAAGCAAACCACTGGTTTAAAAGGAAATAGTGTAAGAAGAAGGGGTAGAACTAGGAGAGGATACCAAAATGTTGGCAAATACACAACTGATAATTATAACTCTGAATGTGAATGGGATGAACTCGCCCATAAAACGGAAGCAAATGGCAGAGTGGATTAGAAACCAAAATCCTACCATATGTTGTCTACAAGAAACACATATGAGGTGGGTGGACATACACAGGTTTAAGGTAAAGGACTTGAGCAAAATCTTTTGGGCTTCAAATGAGAAAAAGAAGGCTGGAGTGGCTATTATGATTTCTGACAAAGCCAAAGTAAAAATAGATATGAATAAAAAAGAAAGGGAAGGTCATTACATCCTGATTAAAGGCAGTATAGACAATGAGGAAATAACAGTGCTCAATATGTATGCACCAAATAGCATAGCAACCAGATTCATAAAGGAGAAACTGGCAGAGCTCAAGAAGGAAATAGATAGTAAAACCATACTAGTGGGAGATCTAAATATTCCTCTTTCAGATCTAGATAAATCAAAACAAAAAATAAATAAGAAAGACGTAAGAGAGGTGAATGGAGTCCTAGAAAAATTAGATTTAATAGATATGTGGAGAAAAATAAATAGGGACAAAAAGGAATACACCTTCTTTTGAGCTGTACATGGTACATTCACAAAGATTGACCATGTAATAGGGCATAGAAACACTGCAAACAAATGCAAAAGAGCAGAAATAATAAATGTAACCTTCTCAGATCATAATGCAATAAAAATAATAATTAGTAAGGGCACCTGGACAGGGAAATCAAAAACTAATTGGAAATTAAATAATATGATTCTCCAAAACTAGCTAGTCAAAGAATAAATCATAGAAACAATCAACAATTTCATTGAAAAGTATGACAATGATGAGACATCCACCAAACTCTGTGGGATGCAGCCAAGGCAGTACTCAGGGGGAAATTTATATCCTTGAGTGCATATATTAACAAATTA